>NW_027498074.1:0-128582 GCF_021521415.1 Bidens hawaiensis
AATTCTTCAATTACTCATCTGTTTACGGTCCAAAATCAAATTATTTCGGTGATTTGATTTGTTGATAGATACTATTCATTTCTGTTGGAGTGAATTGTGTTAAGTCTAGCCGAAAATCAAATTCAAGAAGTTGAGTTTTTGATCAGCACGTCAAACATATAACTTTGGAATTCTACGTATAAGTTTGTGATTAACTTTCTTCCGTATAAGTTGAATTAGTTACACGGACGTATAAGGGTCTTGGTCAAACATACACGGTGGAGTAAAGATTGATAAATATACATATTAATTGACATACTCAGTCGGCTCGCCACATATGGATCAAAGAGACGGCTTATTGGAATTGAAAGTGGAGTTATACGTTTTTGATGCTCCACTTTAAGATTAATAGTTTAGCTTGGACGATTTGCCGCATAAGCAATCAGAATTCTCGTTTCTGCATATTCAATAATAGTCAAAAATGACGGCGGGGAAACTTACTTGAAACGATTTTGAGATTCCACGTATAGATTCTGGTCAAAGGGACGGCTGAATTGAAAGTCCTTCTCATTCTCGAGTCACCACATTTTGATTTATAGAATTACTTGATCAAGTTTCCGCATAACATACATTTGATGGGTCTCTCCGTATAAGTGTTTGGAAAGCCGTATAAGTGTTGATTTTGTCCGTATAACTTTGTTAAATTTGCAAGTATTCTTTGGCCGTATATATTTTAACATCCTGACGTATAAGTGGTAATCTCCGTATAGAAGTTTGGCAGTATAAGGTTGTTATAAGCTGACTTGGGCATCCGCTTGGTGTTTGAATGCATAAAATTTTTATGTATAAGTGGGTTATACGCTACATTTAGTTGTTGGCGTATAAAATGATTTGTCCGTATAAGAGTTTTTACATTCACGTATGTGTTAATTTTCTCGATTTACGTGCAACTTTGAAGAAAATGGATTGTTCATGTTTGTTAAACGAAGAAACTGTTTTGAGAAGGAACAAAAGGCAAACGTTGAAGAAAGAATTCGATATGTTTGATATTTTGACCGAAGAATCGTTTGAGTCATTAATCAATCGATATTGTGAGCTTGTTAACGGAATGAAACATCTCGGGATTAAGAAAAGCGAGTTAGACTACATTGACAGGTTGGCATATACGCTCGTTGAGACGTCACCTGAAGTTTGGGGTACACTCGTTATAGAAATTCAATCAAACCCCAACAAATGCTAATATTCTCAGTTCATCAAGAAGATAAAGAATCATTTACGGTTTTTAAAATCTGAAGAACCTTCATTACAAGAAATTGAAAACACTCAAAAATTCAATGATGAAGGTGATTTAGAATATGATGAAGAGTTTGTTTTAGAATCATTATTGGAGTTCAAAGTTGAAAACAAAGCCGAGGAAGCTAAATCTAAAACATATGAGTACAACAAGTTAAAATATCACACCGACACGTTACTAGATGAGCTTAATAGAGTTAAGGAAGCTTATGATCAACTTCAAAAATGCGGAAAGATACTTTTGGAGAAGGTTGATCAAAATGGGAAAACGATAAACAGATTCATTGCCGAGAATGCTACACTTAAACAGGAACTACAAGCTGTTAAGCGTGAGCAAAGTAATACGGGTTGCATTCTTTCATGCTACTACATCTGAAAGCAAGAAAGAAATCCAATACTGAAATCAACTCAATAAGGATTTCTTTATTCAAAAATACAAAAGTAAACGAACTAAGAAATATTCTTGGTACAAGAATAGTTCTAAGTTTGTTTACATTCCAAAATCATATGTGGGCAACCAAGATGTTCTTAAAACATAAAAACAAAACTTCAAATTCCAAATCGAAAAATACGAGCTCAGACGTCCAATTAAGTATTCCAAAGGGTCCTCCGAAACAAACACTCAGAAGAAAATACGACACCGTTAAAGATGTTTCGAGGAAGCCAAATGTTGAGATTGTTGATTTGAAATATTATGGTGGAAAAAGGTTGAAAAGTTGAAATTTTATGTGAAAAGAAACACTTCAAAGTTATATCATTGGATTGTTAAGAAAAAGGACTCATCCGATCAAATTGATATTGAAAACAGACATATCCATCAAATCCGAAAATTCAGAAAATTCAATAGTAATACATGTCGATCCTGAAAGCTTAAGGAGGAGTGTGTTAAACTATCAAGACGATAGGGGGAGATGAATTGAAGGTCGAGTTTGTTAGTCTAAGCAATATCCGATGGTGAGTCTGTTGGATCATAAACGTCTACTACTTAGACACCAAGACCAAGCAATATCCAAGGAAGAGTCTGTTAGAGTATTTTTGTCTATCGCTAGGTCTTGGATTGGTTAAAGTCACTAATATTGTTAGGAACGTATAAGTTTGGTGTAAACGTATAAGCTTATACGGGCGTATAAGCTTATACACCACACCAACTTATACGGTCCATAGTGTTTTAATATGAATAGGACTTATCATGTCATATTTTGTAACACTTAGTAATCATTTGTAATTCTTAGAGAGAGAAAGCTTTCATGTCATATCAATAATAGAGAATTTTTGTGTGAATTGCTATGTGTTTATCCCTTTGATTAGTGTTTCCGCCATTAATCATCGTAGAGTAAACATAACTTGATCTCGATCCATAACACGTTATTTTCAATATTATCACGGCTAAATTAAAAAATAAAAACATATATTTTGGTTTAGTAAGAATTACCAATGGCATATATATGCAATTAGAGAAATTTTAATCACAACCTAAATAAACCATTCATTGTATGGAAGATAGAGCAGCTAGAAACTTCAACATGTCCATTGATTATTGGATTTTGATGTAGAACCTAAATAGATTTTAGGGAAATCATATTACTATTAAATACAATACAAACAATAAAGGGCCAAGAAAATGAAATGACAATGACAATAACGAAGAATACATGAGAATCGACCATTAGCGTAGAATAGATACTTTACCAGGAATATGGAAGAGAAAGTCGGTAGAAATGGCTAGAGAGAGAGAGAGAAATATGAATTTTAGGGTATGTAATGTTAAGCTTTATATAGTATGAAGAGGGTAATTTGACATTAATAATAAATGACATATGTAACATGGCATCTAGTTTACATCTGGTGGACACCCTAGAATGATGGTCATGCGGAACTAGTGTATTAATTCAATAGAGTAGTAAATAAGAAAAACAATGAGGGATAACATAAATATAAAATAATATCAATATACACAACCAGATTTAATAATAGTAGAAGAAAACCAATGCACTCTAAGTTTTGTTAATTGAAATGAAGGATAATAATCCACAATATATAGAATGTACCAAACATTTTCTGTTGAGAGTATTAACTTTAGTTACAGGTGTATGTTATATTGTTTTAGTGTTCCATAAATAATTTAAATAGATGGACATTACAAATATTAAAGTGAAAACATAAACAACATACCTTAAAGTACCGAATAAGAAAAATATCAATTAACTTGAGACGTCATAAAGTAATAGAAAATGAGCATTGAAATAGTGTATATAGAAACTCCAATATTGTGTATGAGTGAATAATAATCCTTCATTTTATAAGAAATACAATTACAGAATAATTAATTTAATAAACCAGGAAATTTTTTATAATCAGTATATGTAAGGAAGTGCAATAAATACTGATATTATGAAAAATCATAATTTATTTTCATACATGGTAAAAATGAAAATTTGTTTAAAAACAGTTGCTTTAATTTAGCTGTACAATTGATTTAGGAAAATTAATTGATTGACTTCTTTATTTTGGAATATATTATTTTGTAATTTAAAATATTGTATGAGTTAAAGAAAAAAGAATTCATAAATTGATTAAATATGTTAAAAAAAAGCCATAACAAACATATTAAAATTGATGTTCTAATTTATTAGTCATAAAAATATATTTAAAAATAGTTAATGTATTGACTATGATTTAAAGATAGTTAATACATTGATTATGATTTAAAGGTAGTTAACGTATTGACTGTGATTTTAAAAATATATTTAATATCCATCTAATATAAGTTGACATTAAATATGAATTTAGAATTATTTATATGTAAAGAAAATCTAGTGAGGCTTACATTTTCTTTTTGAATTATTTAATTGTGAAGAAATCCAAGAAATGATTGTTATATATGGAAGCAATAAGGTTGGACCAATAAGAAAATGTCATGTGTCTAAAAACTATGTTGCTTTAATAGTATAGATAGATAGATATTCAACGAACGCACATTAAAAATAAAAAACAGAAAAATAGTATAGATATGCACTTTCATATAAAACCAAAACACTCCATTCAAGACTATATATTTAAAAATATAACATTATTTGAGAAATAATATATATATATATATATATATATAACGAAAGCTCAGAAATCTTACCTGTCGTGATGTGGTCGCTCCCCCCCCCCCCCCTTATGGAAGCTACCAGATTGCTTGAATTTTAAATGGATGCTTCTCATGCATTTGACCCGAATTCACGGGGATGAGTCTAACCCAACCCAGGCAGTCCTTAAATGGGTTATAATATCTCATTAAGTTAAAAATTAACCTCACCAAATATTTGATATGAAAATCCAATAACATAGGGATATACTAAAAATTCATATTTATTTTTTTTTTAAAAAGGCTATGATTTATAATTAAGAAATAATTTTATATTAAAAAAAGAAGCGGGTCATGTTTTTACCAAACCCATATAACCTTTAAACCAGGTTTGTAAGGCCCCGGTCCCGGTGCCCTATATTGGACGTTGGATTTACTCATAAACACAGTTCCAATTATCAGAGTTAATTAAAACTTTCGCGGAATAATATAACAGTCAACCATTCATTACAAATATTCATAACTTGTCTTTACAAAACATAATTAAAACATAGTATCAAAACATTATGACAAATCTTCAGATGTCAGCCTCTTCAATCCTGCCATGTGTCCATCTCAAACCAGCTGTCTCAACATGTTAACCTGCGTGCATACTAAAAGTCAGCTACGCTGAGTGAATTCTAGTTAATCATACGACATACAATTTGTTCACATACTTGCACGCGTGCCCGAAGGTGTGTACATTATTCATACTTTATTTTACTTTCATAACTATCCATACTATATAAAGAGTCTTCCGTCCTATAACCTCACAGATATTATAAGGGTCTGGTCCCTATCCTCTCATATATTATTTGGGTCTATTATTAGGGTCTGGTCCTTATATATTGTGCTACTGTAACATACATGTCCTTTACATACTTGCCTTAATAACACTTGCAATATCCGAAGTTCACGTACTATTTGCATACCATACATATATCATTCATACATCATACATGCTTCATACATACATCATTCATACATCATATATATCATTCATATCTTTAACTACCACCTGAAGGTCCATGCAATATCCGAAGATCGTTCATGCACCGTCAAGCAATCATCATACATAATTCATATAAGGCATACACTTACCACTTAAGGTAAGTGTATTAACTATCACATCGAGTATGCGCACAGCCCCGAAAACATAACAAAGAAGTGGGGCTAGAAACTCACCTGAACGCGGTTACGTTCACCGTTAATGGTTATTCCCTTCTTTAGTTGTGCACGACTAACTGTATAACAATTACACGTATCAATTATCTATCGCTATCCATATCGTATTTCTAGTTTAATTATAACCCACAATGAACGGGGGTCCGGGGGCAGCGCCCCTGGCAACGAGGTCTAGGGGCGGCAGCCCCTAGCAAGGTCCAAGGGGAAGAGCCCCTGGCTGGGGTCGAGCTGATTCGTTAACTGTCTTATCACATTTTTTCATTAGAATTTTAAATTATTTTCTAATTCGCTAACTCATTTGCCCTAACGAATTAAGCATGATTCGTTAACTAATTCGTTATCTTTCATGATCTAGTTCGTTAGCTGATTCGTTATTCTGGTTCGTTATCTCAACATGGTCTGGTTTGTTACTTGGTTCTTAACCAATTGGGTTCATAACGAACTGGTCCTTATAACGAATTGAACCCTATAACGAATGACCCCTCTGTAACGAATTGAACCTTCTAATTCATTATCTCCTTTAACGAATGACTATAATGAATTGGGGCTTATTCGTTACCTTTTCCTTAACGAATCTGGATACGAACTAAGGCTAGTTCGTTAAGCTTCTTGTAACGAATCATCTGACGAATTGCCTCTAATTCGTTAACTCTCTGTTAACGAATTAGGGTTAGGTCAGAGAATGTCATACTCTGACATTCCCTTCCTCATACCCGCCGCCTTTCCGGCGCCGTCGTCGCCGGAAAACCGCGGGTTCACCGGAAAAACGTATTTTTGCACCATTTTCACCGTTTTTCATCCCGTTCGATCCAGATCTGAGCTAGGGTGACCCCTAAGCTCATCTTAGGTTCGGTTTATACTCGTTCCAACCGGATCTCGTGACATTAACGGTTTAAAGGTGTCGACTCGTCGTTTCGCAACTAGATCTAACAGTTTTGAGCTCATACAATATCATACTAACATTACCTTGGATCGGGATCGGTTTTCCTTGGTGATTTCGGCTAGAGAGAGAGAGCAAGATAAGAGAGAGCTAAGTGTGTGTTTTGGTGGTGTATGGAATATGTGTAAATAAATGAAAAATGAGTAATTAAGGTTTATATAATTATGGATCATGGGCTTAAGCCCATGGTCTTTTCCTTTTTTTTCCTCCATGACCCAAGTCCATAACCCATATCCATTTTACCCAACACTAGACCAACTCATAATAATCTGTATTCTCATTTTATGAACCGAAACTAGAAAACGGGATGTTACAGGGTTATAACATCTAATTTATTTGTGAAACAATTTTCATCATCAAATCCTAAGTATATAATTATTAAATTCCTTACAATAAATAAAATTAAAATAAAATATTATATATATATATATTAGAAACGAGTAATATACCCCGTAATACGAACAAAACCTTTAATATCATATGTGTCGCGCTCTGGTCACTCCCCGCCCCGTCTCAAACCACCAGATTGCTTTATTTGTAAACGGAGTCTTTTTATGCGTTTGAACCGTTTTGACGGATATGAGGCTTCTAATGAAACCCTGATAGCCCACGGGTCATAACAAATCATCTTAACATTTTCCTCTTTCCTCTGCATGTGAGACCTTGCTCACACCCACCTTATCGCTGGTGTGGATTGAAACAGGGAAAAAAACCGAGCAAAGGTCATGGTGGATTGAAAATCTTTCTCTATCTTCATAATTGCAAAACCTACCTTTCAATCAACAATTCCATGTTACAATTTCATCGCTTCAACAACACATTAATTGTGCACTAATTTTGAATCCTTTTTTGCAAACGTCGTTTTCTTATTATTCTAATTTCAAATCAAATTCAATAAGTAAGTTATATCATTGCCCCTAATCTATATATATACCTAAAATTGATGGCTTTTGTTCTATATTTAAGATTGGCCTTTGCTAACTATTAAAGATTCATAGTTCTTTATTAATTAGGTTTTTCCGTTAATTTTTTTTAATGTTTTATGATATATATCGTTATTATTCTATTCAATTTCAAAAGGTTATTTTTCGTTAGTGTTCTGATTAGGGTTATTTTTCGTTATATCTTTGTTAGTTATTGAAGACCATCTGAGGTTTATGATCTCGATAACAAAATCATGATTGGATAAGTTGCTAGAACTTTACACCCTTCTAAATCATGTACATTTATTATTATTATTATTATTATTATTATTATTATTATTATTATTATTATTATTATTATTATTATTATTATTGTTTTGTATATGATTGGAGTGTTTTGTTACAATGGAACTCTAACTGATCTAAAAGAAAGCTATAGATGTTATTCATCGATGTTAAAAGATCTGATTGCTACAAGTACTATGTTTTACAACTATTAATCTTTGTTTCTATAGGTTTGAACACATCCAGATTCGTCTTGATTTTATGTTAGATGCTTTACCAATAAACTCCAAAATTGTGATCTACAAATTTATGTTTGATTTTAATCAAAGGCTTCAAGCTAAAGTGAATTAGGTTTTGTTTACTTTCAAAGTTAAAGTATCAGATTATTGAATATGGTAGCTTTAATGTTTTGGGCTAAACACCTCAGTAGGGTATTTTGGTGGAGTTTGACTTTAATGATCAAACACTTATTTTTAAAATTTAATTTCATGCAGAGTGGTTTTAATTTACTTAAGTACTTCAGTGGGGTATTCTTGTAAACTTTGGGTTTCGTGATCAAATAAAGTCTTTTATGCAGATTGGACATAACTTATTTTAAGGATTTGTAAATTGTTTTATCTCTTGATTTATTTGCATATCATAACTCACTTTAATTTGGATGCTTATTTAATTTGCAACATTTTTTTATTCACATCTGTTTGTTTGACTTTTGGATTTCTATGGTTTTGTTTAATAATATATTTTTTAGATAACAATATTGTTGGTGTTTGAAACTTCACTTTTAACTCAATATTACTACATCTTTTACTTTTTTGTAAGTTTAAGTATCTAAATTGAACGAATGTGTTATTTGCAGTTTTGCACATAAATAAAGAAATAATCTAATTTCGCATATTAAAAACGGAGAATTGTTCTTGCAACTTGAGTTGCATGCTATTTCTTTGAAGTAGCAATCTTATGAGAGTGTCTTGGTACTACACTCAAGATCTGTAGTTTCTACTATATATGTAATATGTTTTTATGATGTGCTTTTGGGTATGTGTGTGCCTTTGTATGTTGGTAATATGTAGTTTAAAACATTTTATACATTAATCTTTTAATAATTGTAGTGTCAAACGTGTGTTTTAGCTTCGGCACAGTTCATCAAAAAATGAGCAAAGAACACATTTTGTGAGACAAGAAATGTTTTATGAGACGAAAATAAAGTCTCTATAATTAGGTAAAAAGAAAAGGTATGCAACTTTGTTATACCTTTGATAATTATTTTTGTTACAACAATAGTATGATCATTACCATAATCTGTTTATTAAAAGACTAAAAAAATAATCACTTGTAGGTAATACTAACTTTCAGTTTCAAAAGAATCCCAAATGTTGAAGCATTTGACATAATTAAAAAATCTTATTTCAAGAACATTGTTGATGTTGTTTTGGGTAGCGAGTAGCAACTTACTGATATTTTATCATCAGATATCAAGAATGTTGAAAACAAGGTCAATTCTGGAATAATATCTTCATGCATCAATATAACAAGTTCAGAAAGTTAAAGTTTATAGTGATGGTTTTTTCTCAATTGATGCGGGTCATAAATCATTAACGGTCCAGTGTTAAAAAGAAGCGTATTTGATTGAGATTCGGTCATAATGGAGGTTACATATTTCGTTTACATTTAGACCAAAATATTTTGCTTCGTCTTTCAGAGAATGGGAAACACTAGGCCGTTGGCATAATGGAATCCTTGGTATTCCAAGGTACCTTATCATTACTTTGTTAATGTTTGTTCATAAAAAATAAAGGCACATTCGTTTGCATTAATGTTCGTTCATTTAGAATCTAAATGAACAATTTGCAATGGAAATAAACAAGTCTAATACATCACAATTTATCCAGAAAATACATCTAAATTAGTGGCTTAAATTTACCTCACTCATTTTAACGAGCATTTTTTATTTTCATATATATATATATAACTACTTAGATGTTTTATATAACATAAACGAAAGAAAATACATCAACGTATATAAACGAACATAACCGGATGCTCACAAACATAAATGAACAAACAAAATGCATGTTCAGGTTTGTTCGTTTTTTAAATAAATGAAGATGAACTTCCAGCCGAACTGTTCATTAATGTTCAGTTCTTTTATAGGCTTGAATTAGCATGTAAGATGATTGGAAATACATCTAGAAGTTATAATAAATAGTGTATATTTTTTAGAGTAGTAACTATAAATATATTTATATAATTTACAAGCTCTAATTAACTCTAATAGAATAAAGAATAAAACATAATCCTAAAAGAATCATATGGGTCACACATGTTAAAAGTCGTCGGAAATTTATTGCATTGTGTTTTTGTAATCATGCTAACGGGTTCGCGCAGTCTGATCTAACCCTGACAAAATTTTATGAATACCTTGACAGAAGATGAATGCTATTTTAGATCCATTGTAACCTCAAAAAATAATTCTTTTGATAAAGAAGATACAACATGTATACACAATTTCTTTGTGATCATGCTTTGTAATGGACTGTTTATAAATGAGTCATTATATCAACTTCATATTTGGCAGGAGGAGCCATCAAGGTTAAAGCTTGTATTATTATTTGTTTCATTGAATTACCATGTGAACTCTAGAAGTTAAGTGACAAGATTCATATTAATAGTTTATCTTCTTTTTAAACTTGATTTGTAATGGACTATTTATAAATGAGTCATAATATCAACTTCATATTTGGCAAAGGGGGCCAACAAGGTTAAAGCTTGTATTATTATTTGTTTCATTGAATTACCATGTGAACTCTATAAGTTTAGTGATAAAATTCATATTAATAGTTTATCTTCTTTTTAAACTTGTTGGCTTGATTTCAAAAGTAAAAATTCACCCAATAAAACATATATAAAATATTTTAATATTTTTAGGAAACTGGTGGTAGTGGCGGTCGTGGTGGTGGTGGTGGTGGTTGCAGTGCAATATGTCACATAAGCATGCCACATATATGCCAAATAAGAATGTCACATCATGAAAACTAATGACGTTAGGATTTCATTAGTCAGGGTTCATTGGTAGAAAAAAAAATGATAAAAGGTGGGACTGTCATTAGTTATTTGGTTGGTTATGATCGACAGTGGCCAAAATGTGATAGTTGAGATTATTTAAAACCAATATATTATTTTAAAAGTTGTTGTAAATTGTTAATGACACAATCTTTTATTAAATAAACTAAGAACAAACACAAATCCCTTCAACAGCCTACAAAACTTTCACTTAACAACAAAATTCGTCCTAATTAAGTGGAATATTTACTTACGGTTTCTAATTGTTATATGAAACAAATGATTTAATATAGAAGGATAGAAAAGAGTTTCTGAAGACAGTTTATTATCATTATAGTGTCACTCTCAAATGACCGCTTCCGATTATTACCCATTTTTAAAATATAAAAAAGAATAAATCTACAAAACTTTATAATACAAAAACTTATGTATAAATATTAAAAGCGTATACATTATTAACAAAAAATATATTTTTAAAAACTTAGTTTTTACATATGATCATAAGATTTGCGTTAATATAATTCATAAACTAATATAACTTCTATTATATTCGATAAGAATAAAAACTAATTAACAAATTAAATGTTCTTTTAATACACAACAATAACTAAAATACAAAATCTATAAATATAGCAAATACATATAAAATAATAAGAAAATCACAAACTAAACATCATACTAGAAAAAATATAATAAATTAATAATTCACCCCAAAATGAAATGATAACACATGACATACCCATTTCAGATAGACGTGGAACTAGAATTGGCCTATAAAAATTCAAATACATCAATTTATTAAAAGCCCAGTTCACTATCAAGCACAAAATACATATTTTAAACAAAAAAACCGAAATGTTGGGCTACATTAATTGATAGACACATGAGAGCCCATTTTTGGTGATCCATTAAACAACATATACGTTCTACATCACCAACGAACCGTAACAACTCAATGCAAATGAAAATAACATAAACCATATAAATTTCTTTATGCATTCAAGTATATTAAGACGAAATTTCGCATCTTAAATAATAAAATGTTGGGTCACGTTAACTACTAGACCAATGAGACCCATTTGAGATATAAACAAAAAACAAAACAAACTATACTTTTTAACTACAATTAATAAATATAATATATTTTATAAGTTCATGTAACCTTTAAGTTTAATACCTAAACACATCATACATGAAAAATATATATAAACCATAATTAAAAAAAGACAGTTATCAAAAAAACTAAAAGTAAACAAAAAACAAAATATTGGGCAAAATTAATTGACAGACACATGAGAGCCCATTTATGGTGATCCATTAAACAATATATACATTCTACATCACCAACGAACCGTAACAACTCAATACAAACGAAAATAACACAAACCATATAAATTTCTTTATGCATTCATATATATTAAGATGGAAATTCGCATCTTAAATAACAAAATGTTGGGTCACGTTCACTACTAGACCAATGAGACCCATTTGAGATATAAACAAATAATAAAACAAACTATACTTTAACTACAACTAATAAATATAACATATTTTATAAGTTCATCTAAGCTTTAAGTTTAATACCTAAACACATCCTACATGAAAAATATACATAAACAATAATTAATAAAAAACAATTATTAAAAAAACTAAAATTAACCCACTATATATAAATATATATTATATATATATATATATCTTAAATACATATATATAAACGAAACCTCCCGAAATTCTCTCAAGCCACCAAATTGCTTTATTCTTAAATAAAGGTTTCTCATACATTTGACCTGAATTCATGGATATGGGTCTCACCAAACTCATATAGCCTTAGACGGGTTATAACATCTCATTATATTAAAAATTATTCTCATCAAATATTTAATTTGAAAATCCTATATAATAGGGATACTAAAAATTAGTATTCAATATATTTAAGAAAAAAAATATTATTTATATTAAGAAACAATTTTTTAGTAAAAATAATAATAATAATCATGATAATAAGCGGGTCATGGGTCTCACTAAACCCATATAACTTTTAAACTGGGTATAACATATCATTATTTGTGAAACATTTTTATCATCAAATCCTAAGTATATTATTTACTTACTTATAATAATTAAATTAAAATCCAAAAAAAATATATAGATATTATAAACGAATAATTTAAAACAACATATGAGGATGTAAATAATTACAATACGTGTTGCGCGAATAAAAAAAGAAAAAAGAAAAGAAAATAAAAGAAAAATTATTGAACTACGAATCAATCAATCAATCAATCAATCATGCCCAGTAAAATCCCACCGACAGCAAAGCTATAAGTAGGGTCTGGGGAGGGTGGGATGTAGGCACACCGTACCTCTATCCAAAGGAATAAAGAGGTGGCTTCCAGAGAGACCCTCGGCTCTAAGTACATGTGTATGAAGCAAAATAAAGGAAATCAAAGTTTAACAGTTATATAAAAACTACTACTAATTATAATAATATTAATAATAAGATCACAGTTTAACAGCTATATAAAAGCTAATAATAATTATAATAATAATAATAATATATGTAAGGGAAATATCATTATGGTATGTGACCTAAATAAGTTAAGTCGAAGCCCTAAGGCATTCAATTCTCTCTAAAAATCCTTAACTTTAATTCTACTTCTCCACGAATTCCTATCCTCAACCATGTCCTCGGAGAGGTTTAGCTCTATCAAATCATGCCTAATCCTCTCATCCCAAGTCAATTTCGGTCGTCCTCTACCCCTCCTCCCCTCTATAGTAATGTTTTCTACGGATCTAACAGGATTCGTCGTCTGTCTTCTCTTTACATGTCCAAACCATCTCAATCTCCACTCTCTTATCTTATCTGCTATGTTCGCCACCCCTAATCTCTCGCGAAACACAACGTTTCTTATTCGGTCTAGCCTTGTGTGCCCACACATCCAACGTAGCATTCTCATTTCTGCTACCTCCATCTTCCGCACTTGTGCCTTCTTGATGGCCCAACAATCTGTTCCATATAGCATTGCAGGTCTAACTGCCACCCTATAGAATTTTCCCTTTAGTTTAGTCGGGAAACTCTTGTCGCACAATATACCTGTGGCTGCTTTCCATCTACACCATCCTACCTGAACTCGGTGGGTCACATCACTGTCTAATTCCCCATCGCTCTGTACAAATGATCCTAAATACTTGAACTTCGTTACCTGCGGGACCACCTGCCCTTCAATTGTGATCTGTGCGTCTTCATTGTCGTTTATCCCACCAAAATCACAGTGGAGGTACTCCGTCTTAGATCGGCTAATCTTTAATCCTTTTGTCTCTAAGGTTGTTCGCCACTCCTCAAGCCTCATGTTTAGATCTTGTTTTTTCTCAGCAAGTAACACAATATCGTCTGCGAACATCATGCACCACGGGAGAGTCCCCTGAATCGACTTTGACAACTCATCCAAGACTACCGCAAAAAGAAACGGGCTCAACGCTGACCCCTGGTGAAGACCTACCTCTACAGGATAGAAATCAGTATCCCCCACTGGCGCACGGACACTTGTTTCACTCCTGGTATACATATCCATAATTATCTCTATGTATTTCCTGGGCACTCTTCTACCCTCCAAGCACTCCCACAGCACCTGTCGTGGCACACTGTCGTAGGCCTTTTCTAGGTCAATAAACACCATATGTAGATCACGCTTCTTCTCCCTATACTTTTCCATTAATCTTCTTATAAGGTGTATTGCCTCTGTGGTGGAACGCCCCGGCATGAAGCCAAATTGGTTGACCGTAACCTGAGTTTCTCGTCTAAGTCTAACCTCAATCACTCTTTCCCATAGCTTCATAGTATGACTTAGTAGTTTGATTCCTCGGTAGTTACCACAACATTGAACTACGAATCTTAATCTTAAATATATATAAACGAAACCTTTAAAAACTGTCTGATTGCTTCTTACATTTTCCCAACCCACCAAATTGTTCTATTTGAAGACTTCTCATGCATTTGACCCGAATTCACGTGTATGAGTCTCATCAAATCAAGTTAGCCTTAAACGAGTTATAACATTTCATTATATTAAAAATTAATCACACTAATATTTGATATGAAAATACGATAAAATAGGGATATACTAAAAACTAATATCCAATTTTTTAAGAAAAAAACTTATAGTAAGAAACCTTTTTAAAGTAAAAAAATATAAAGGGGTCATGGGTCTCACAAAACTAATAATGTGAGGCCCCGTTACCGGTGCCTCACTTTGGACGTTAGATTTACTCATAAACACAGTTCTAAATATCAGAATTAATAAAAACTTTCGCGGAATAATATTAAAGTCAACCATTCATTACATAAGTCAGCATTAATAATATAAAACATGTCTTTTTAATTAAAACATAAACAACTGAGTCTTCGGATGCCAGCCTTTTTATTCAACTTGCCATGTATCCCTCCTCAAGCCAAAATGTCTCATCCTACTCACCTGCGTGCATACTAAAAGTCAGCTACGCTGAGTGAGTTCTAGTTAATCATATAACATACAACACATTCATATTTACATACTTTCATACATACTATCATACTTATCATACACTTGCTTACCTTCTTAACTTACGTTAGAAAGAGCATTATGCCTTACTTTCCTCGAGTATTATTAGGGCTCGGTTCCCTCTTACCTCGAATATTATTAGGGTTCAGTTCCCTCTTGCCTCGAGTATTATTAGGGCCCGGTTCCCTCTTGCCTCAAATATTATTAGGGTTCGGTTCCCTCTTTGTTACCATACAATCATACAACATTTTATATTCATACATATTTTCATACAGATCATTATATATGCATACTTTATCTCATATACTCATTCCATACTTACTACATATTCCTCCCTTAACGATACGTTAAATACCCGAAGGTCGTTCACATACTGTTAAGCATTCATTCATCATATTTCATAAATATATGACATTCACCATTAAGGCATACACTTACAACTTAAGTTAAGTGTATTAACATTCACATTGAGTATGCACATAGTCCCGAAAACATAACAAGGAAATTGGGCTAGAAACTCACATGGATCCTGTTTCTTTCTCCGTTAATTGTTAATCCCTTCTTTAATTGAGCTCGGTTAACTGTATATGAATTACACGTATCAATACTCATCTGATCTAATATAATGACCTAGTATTATATTACTTTTACTTAGCATATTTATGGTTTTCCTTTATTCTAACATTCATGTATTTTATCTCCTTAGGTCTTTACAATGCATACCATCAAGTGTATACACATATACATATACGGGTCGCCATGTATCCGGGTCTCAATGTAAGCGAACTTAGAAGTAAGCGGGCCCAGATAACGAAAGGCGAACTTATATGTAAGCTAACATAACAATAGGCGAACTTATGTGTATGCGAACGTAGCAGTAGGCGAACTTATACGTTAGCGAACATAATAATAGGCGAACATAACAATAGGCGAACTTATATGTAAGCGAACATAACAGTAGGAGAACTTATATGTAAACGAACATAATAGTATGCGAACTTATGTGTAAGCGAACATTGAAGTAGGCGAACTTATATGTAAGAGAACATAATAATAGGCGAACTTATATGTAGGCGAACATAACAATAGGCGAACTTATATATAAGCGAACAAAACAGTAGGAGAACTTAAAAGTGGAGAACTTAACTCAAGCGAACTTATGCAGCAGCTACGGGTTTTTGATCTTAAACACCCTGTCCATTTCGTTTCAACATGTAGACCTTCGATATGATGTTATCCAACTCCGTAAATGTTCCCACGGCCATTTTCAGATAAGATTTGACTCGGGGAATTGTGAAGTTTGGATTTTTAGGCTTCAGACGTTCAAAACTAGATGTAGGGTTTTCTTTAACGAGTCGTTCATAACCGCGGGTTCGTTAAGTTCATTTGTAACATCAAGTTTGCTACTTTATAGTTCGTTTATACCCGATCTACTCTACGTTTATGTTTCAAGGCTAACCGTTCTTACAAACGTAAACTTTAATATGAAGAACATACCTTTTCGTGTTTGTTTGGTCATGGGTAACTCAGTTATGGACTTTAGGTCTCGCTTATAGCTTGTATAATGACGATCTATCAAAACTAACGTTCGTAGGATCTCGTTCTTACCTCTTCTCTCTCTCGGCCGTATATGGTAATGTGTGTGTGTTTTTGGAGTGTGTAGAGAATATGGAAAGATGGAATGAGGATTTAGTGTTTTAGGGTGGTTTAAGGAAGTATTTATACTCCTTAAAGTCCATGGACCTAAGGCCCATCCCACCACATTAATCCATTTTAATTATCCAAAACCATACTTCTTTCTATATTTAAATATTAATTAAATATTAACACACAATTCGAATCATAAACTTTCTTTTATTTATTTATAATTGTAGGATGTTACAAATAATTTTTAAACGAGTTATAACATCTAATTTATTTGTGAACCCCTTTCATCATTAAAACCTAAGTATATTATCAACTTTCTTACAATAAATAAAATTAAACTAGTAAAAAAATATAAAAATTAGACACGAAAAAAAACACAACCCCCATAACACAGGGATACTAATTAATATATATATATATATATATATATATATATATATATATTCAAAAACACTAATTTATATATTAATTAACACAAATCTTTTTTTTAATAGTTCATCATCACCTAGGCCTCATACATATTTAAAATACCAATTCTACATCACAGTTAATCCACATGGCCGCTTTCTGTAAGATTAAATATATAATTATATATATTAATATATGGCTATTATAATCACTTATATTATAATAGATTAAAATATTAACTATACCTTATTATATATTAATTTGGTAATTTTTGATGGGTCATATTACCTATACTTAACTAATAAAGGGTTTCCCCTTGTGTGTATATAAAGAGAGATAAATATTAACATCATAACATAATCTCACACATATACAATTTTGTGTGACTCCTCTCTCCTAAACCTGGTTCCTCTCAAGAACCCTAACACCATCCTTAACTTAAATCCTAAAGGGGAACTCGATCAAGATGACAAACATGTCGACTAAATCATACTCTATTGCGGTTACTACTCTCCATGTTGTAACATGTTCATAGGTTTATTTTTATTCATGTTATTTATTACTTACATGAAGAACTGATCAACATGTGGCATCAGAGTGATGTTGACTAATCAGTTCTTCATGTTTTCCCTAAATCTAGAATTGAATCAGAAGACATGGACTAAAACTTGATAAACCCTAATTTTTTTGGTTTCTTTTCATGTTCTATTACGAAAATAATATATGAAACTGTTTAAAACCGCTAAAATTCATATTTGTAAACCCAAATATTTTTGAAATCCGGTAAATTCATGTTTAAAGATTTCGATTCTAGGTTTTTTGTATGTTTAATGTTTAAAATTTTCAATGATGTTCTTCGTGTTCATCATTATTATCGAAAATTATACATATGTTGGTTCAAAATCTAGATTAAAATTTGTTAATGATTATTTAGGGATATATTGTCACACCCCGCCAAGGCGGAAACGCATGATGCGAAGTTTATGGTTTAAGAACGCCTGGACTAGCCCAAAATACTTGACATATTCCAACCGTGTCGCTGACAACAGATACCTGAAAAACATACTTAAAAAGTCAACATAATGTTGGTGAGTTCACGGGTTTTATGGTTATAATGTAAAACCGTTTTCCAATGAAAACATTGAAAGTGTATACGTAGTCTTAGTATGAAATCATTATCCTTGAAATCATAATGTAAGCATGGCCATAATATGTAATTATTTTCCTTGAAAACAATATATATAAGGCCACAATAGCCATAATATATGAAAACATATCATTGAAAATATAATGTAGGCTTGGCCGGTGTATGGAAACGTATGCTTGAAAACGTAATATAACCGTTGCAATTTTGTATTAAAACGGATACTGAAATCATAACGTAGACCTCATGGTCATAACTGAAAGCGTTTTCCACAAGAAAACCTTTACTGGTAAATTTGTTTTCATGTTAAGCCCTCGTTAATAAAAATGATGACGATAAACACGATAACCAAAACAAGTAGCGATGATCCTCCGTAGAGTAGCTAAATCTACGAATTAATATGATGACTCATGAGCCTATAACCAAGCCTAAAGCTGTCAATAATTTGCCCAACACCGTGCCATCACTGTAAAACGTTAGATTACACTGCACCCAGACGACCATACAGATCGTGCGGTTAGCGCGACTAACCCTGAGTGGGGAGGTCGGTCCCAATAGTACTATTCACATAATCCTCGGCTAAGTCCATAGCTAATGGTTATAGTATGTGTGCGTACCTAGACCACATGAGGGCTTCGTTCACTCATGATCACATAAAGATCGAATGTCTTATTCTCTAGTTATCGTCTTAAATGAGTTCGGGCATGTTAAACAAATACGTTTATGTATGTTTTCAAATAAGTTTGAGTATGTTTCCCCCCGAGTTTATTAAAAAAAACTTAAAAAGAAAAAGGAGTCGTGAAACTCACCTTGGTCCTTAAGCATGTTTATTAGATGTAGAAAGATGTTAGCCCGTTATCGCATATGTGTAAGCATCAAGATAATCCTAACAAGCAACATAACATAAGTGGTTTGGACTGCGAAATCTTAGTACACGTGTGACTGGGCTCGGACGATCCATTAAAACGTTACGACCCTTTTGCAATAAATTGGGTTGTATAATATTTATTGATATATAAATTACTTCAATATCACTTAGAGGTACCCATTATGAATAAGTGTATATAAATACTTATATGAAATTAATATGCATCATGTGTATAACTAGTTTTGTGTCAAAGTAGGCGTTAAAAGATATCATCATATATGTTTGTATGAAAATATAGCACATGCTTCGTAAATATGAGTTTTTCAGCACCTATACACATTTTAGATGGGTTTTAACTAAACGCTAGTGTCATGAAAAAAAGTATAGTCCCATACTCCCGTAAGTATTATTGCCTACATTTTATAAAGATTTAATTTGGTTTATGTCATAAAGGGTACTGCTGAAATATGCATACCTTATTTAATCAAATAATTGCCCATGACTAACTCAACATTAAATACAAGTTATGTCCAAGGTCGATATAGTTTTCAATTAATCATATTACGATATAATAGTTTCGATAGCTCTGATTGAACATATATTCTATTAATTATACCTAGACACTTATCTAGTTAACCAGTCACTTGTGTCGAATTATTAGTAAGTCCTTCGAACTTCACAATGGACATCATTATTATTTGTAAGTAGATCTGAACCATTCAGTTGCTGGATTTGTCTATCACGCACCACCATCACCTTCAACGTCTCTAGGTCCGTCACAATCCATGCCTAACCTGTCGCCAGAAAATCGTCCAAGCAACCACATATTACTTCGATAATCACTTATACAACATCAAGTTGCAACCTAAACTCACGACCGTCGCTATATCACGCCACCACCTATCCTCACCGGATGGAATAATCACTAACCTTTAGATCTGGCCGCTGATAGGACGTCCAGCCAAAACAAGGCTTGTTAACCGCCTATAAGTGCAAGCCACCGTTGTTGTTATCTTTGGCTGTCACTTTCTCTCTAGTTGTATTTAGGGTTTTGGATAAAATGAGGCTACCAAGAGAAAATTTGCTTAAATAGGTAGGGTTAGGAAAGGGGTAAAATGGTAAATAAGTGGGTATGTGTATACGAACCAGTTTAAGTTTAACGCTCCGTCGTTGATTCGTTTATTTCTAAATATTCAGCTAGCCCAATTATTCTAATAAGTGGTTTTATTTTACGAGTAATAACAAGTGTTACTCAACATTTAGTCGAAATTTAAAATGTCGCAGTAGTGAACTGCGTATTGAACTGACATGTTAAATTTGAACAATGTGTCTCGCGTAATTATTCTAATTATTCGATTCGTTTAATATAAAATGAATTTTATATTAGTTTTCTTACTTGACCAATTATTATTTAGAATGAATAAATAATGTCGTGTTTTATAGTATCGCATAAATACGTCGTGGATTTCAATGAAGACCGCTTCAACAATGTCACCAATGCGCTTAATGGGTCTGCTTCTTAATAATTGTTATCAAGTGAAATAATTACTACTAAGTAGACATATTAAAACACTTATTATTTAGTAGTTTAGTTAGATTCTCAACATTTTTAATATTAAAATATACAATTAACGAGTCGAAAATTAGAGGGTGTCACATATATTTTTTTCAAATCTTGGATAACTTAGAAGTTTTGATATTTTCTTAAAAGATTTAAATTCCCCTAAAATAGGAAACAAATATAATTGTTAATCATTAAAAAGATTTGAACCAAATTTTATCATTATTAATTTAATTTTAAAATATCATGGGTTAAGGACTTAAACCAGTTTACGGGTTCACGAATTATTTAAAAATCATGTATGGGCTTATGTGTTCTAAAAGTTTATGAGTTTCTAAAATGGTTTGAGGTCATAACCCATAAACCCGAAAACTCACTAATACCGGAATCAACATTTTTTCTAAAAACTCCATAAAATCATGTAAATACCCAAATACTGAAAAACCCGCTAAAAGCCGGAAACTGGTTGGGAACCCAAAATTTCCGAGAACTAATTCCAAAAAATAAGGTTTTACCGGAAACTTAAAAAATCCTTACTCTAAACATTTTTCTGCTATTAACTAATTAAATGTTTTGTAAACCTTAAATATTATAAAATGTTACAAAACATAAAGGCTTAACTTGAATGAACTTTTGATGTAACACTTCTGCCCAAAAGTGATGAGTTACATTTACCATATCATTCAAGTCTAACTGAAAGCTTTTGTTAGTTTTTTTGCCTAACATGATATAAATGACTCACTTCTGCCCAAAGGTGATGTGTTACATTTTATCAAGCAAAACTAGCATGTGCATAATTAAGATAATTGTATCACTTCTGCCCAAATGTGATGGGATACAAGTGTTTTGCACACATACTTAAATAAATTTTAATTCTAAAAGGTGGTTTATTTTTTGTTTAAGTAGATTTTTTAATTATAGTCTATTAGTTTGATGTTAATAATAGACATATCACATCTTCAATAAAATATAATGATCCTCACATTAATGATCCTTCAATAAGCTAATGATCATAAATTTAATATGTATTATTTAATATCCCATAACATTACTCGCTATAATTTTCTTCTATAATTAACTATCTCATCTAAATCATCCACTCTAATATTAAAACATAATATAAGTTTTACATCATAAAGAGTTACAACAATATTTAGCTCTTCTCAGTTTTAGTTATCCCTTAAGACATAATATGACTAACCTACTGCTCTTTATAATAACAATCATTTCATTGAAAACTGTAGCATAGCAAATAGAATGAGTCAATCATGATATCTCTTACGATAACGATAATGAAGAACTTATATAAATAAATGCTATCACTAGAGTTATTCTAGATTTAGTTTTTCCTAAGGCAAATCAAAATAACTCCTAAGATTCATGCATTCCTTAAAAGTTCTAACTATAATGTTAAATGACATTACTGAATACATCATAATGTACAATACCATGATCTATAAAGTTAAGAGCTCACACATGGAAATAAGTACACTTTACTAATGAATTACACACTAAAAGTTTCATTTATTACAATTTGTTGCCTTAAGTATCAATTATAACACTCATAAGTACAAAAGGAAAACGAGTATGTTGATTAGCAACACATGTAAAAGAAAAGAATATGGCAGTGGAACATAAGATGTTATTCAACTCACCACCATTAAAAACTTAAAGAGGATAATTCTAAAGTTCATAGACAAAATACAAGTATTACTTCCAGCTTTAAGTTCTCTAAGGAGAAGTCTCGTTGTAAAAATATGTCATTATATTAGGCATAAGTAACAAGGCTATCCATAATTCAAAAGAACATATGGCTAAAATAGTATTCGTATATTAATGATATTTAAGTCTGCTAATCCTAATATTCCAATTAACATGATAGGTTGAGTATAGTTCTATAAGTTTCTTTACTGATATCAAAAAATAACTAACATGAGTGTTGGTGACAAAATTTAAATGTTAAGGCTATTATAACCATGAAAAACTGTCTTCTAATTATGTTTTATGATACCTTAAATATTTTGGAGATCAATCAGAATTTAGTATCAATACTTAAGCTACATTATGACAGTTGTGAGGTTTTCATAGCCAACATAAAGTCACTCTTACCTTAAACTCTCATATTATTTGTTATCTATATTAGGATTGAAACATTTATTAAATAGAATTAGATGATACTACATACTTTCACAACTTTTGTTATCATGCAAATAAGAATTTAACAAAAGACAAATGAGACTTATAAAATTCATCCATTAAAACCAAATTTCATGAGAAATCATGAGATGGTTGATGAGGGTGAATTTCATCTAATCTCATTCTTAGTGATTTTAATCATGTGCTGATGCCCTAAACATTACTTGGCTTAAGGAATAAGTATGGGTCCACCATAATTTATATTTTACTAGACATTCGTGGAACTTATGCAAAACGGAATATTCAGGCATAATTCTTTTATCATTTGAAAAGCTATTTACTTGTATCTAATCTGACTTCTATGGTCCATGGTTTTTTTTAAAGAAATTCATTCACATATACCTAATACGATTTCTTCTAATATTTCCCTAAGTTTATTATGACATCTGGACGCTAATGAAATCAAATCAAGTCTAACATATATATGACATATTCCCACATCATTGAAACTCCTTAATAGTTTTTCTAGAGACATTAAAGACTAGTCGGAGCATTAAGTGCCTTGATCATAATCTGCAAGATTTGCAAGGGGTGGGGAGTGAAAAATTGATATTATCTCAATTACACCTCTTGTACAAGACATTTCTCCATCACAACACTATTCCATCAAAACTTATCTCTTTAGAATTTATTACTACTCTTACAAAAGTTTCATTGTTTCTTAAATGTGGGCATACTCCGATTCCTTACTAAAATAATCCTCACAAGAGAAACTACGACGACTTACATCATTAACTTGTTTCTCTATTAGAATCTATTGGTTTTTAAATATAGACCCTAAGCATGCTAATTTCCTAAAGGTTTCTAAGGTCAGTGGGAGCAATAAAAGTCCTTATAATGACTTGATAGAAGTACAAGAGGCATGGGGAAGAGAGTCATTAAATTTTACTCTAAATTTAACTCCAATTACACCTCTTGTACACCATACTACACCAACTCTTACACACTTAGAATCCTGAAAATGATAGCAACCTAACCAAGAGAAAATCCATAAAACCGAGACTTTTAAAATTGTCCAATTTTAACTCAGGAGGCCATCTAGGTTTTAAAACCTACTAACATTGATGATTATGTAACCTCCCTAACTAAAGTTAAAATGGATGTTGGAAAGCTTACTGATCAGACCTCTTCTAATTAAACCATTAATATCAATCAATCTTCTAAATGGAATAAAGCTATTATTAGCAAAATTGACTCCATAAGTCATAATAACATTTGAGATTTTGTTGAAACACATAAGGGTGTTCATAACTAAACTAAATCCTAACAAAAATGTTAAGACACTAAGAAGCATGATTGATTATTAAAATTTATATTCAAGAGGGAATAAATCATCACAGAATCTTCTTACCTATATTACAAAATATTTCTTTGAGGATCGTCATTGTTCAAGTGGCTTAAAATAGTTTAGAGCTACATTAGATGAACATTAAAACAACTTTCCATAACAATTGTCTTACATATTTGTATGTTCATAAAACAACCTAAAAGTTATAAACTGAAGGTCAAAGAACATTTAGTCTATAAGTTAATAAAACCCGTATATGGGTTATGCAACATCATAATGTGATGAAATCTTAAAACAATTATGTTCATCAAGAACCAAGTGGATTAATGTACCTACCTTAAATGAGTGGGAGTGGCTAAATCAAACTTGTCCTTATATAGATTACATTCTTTTGACAAGTATATGTTACATAAATCAAAGAATTGTTCATACATACTTTGATATGATAGATCTTAGAGATATCCCTAACATGATAGATATCATAACAATTTGAGATAATTTAAAAAGAAAAGTGACAACTCAAATGTAACAACACCCCGTAACCGCAGCGGAAACGTAAACGGGATGCAACAGACACCTCTGATATCAACCACATTGTTTATGAAGAAAACTGAATGCATTAATATACTTCAAAATTACATTATCTCGTATTTCATTACCGTCTAGGTGATACACACATCATACAATACGATACATAATTCTATTTATTATAATGTATCCTAACATCCCGCCCGCAAATCTTACACACATCAAGCACTTAGCACTTAAGCAAACACTTCATCTTAGTTGTACCTGAAAAGCATGTGAGAAAACGGGTCAACTACGAATAGTTTGTGAGTTTCACAATTTGAGTAAACCATGATAAATCCATATCATAATATAATATTATCTGGGGACAATGTTAACCCAGTACTGTACTCATTCCGGGGGCAATGTTAACCCAGAAACACGATGTAATTATGCTGAGCCCACAAGCGAAACCTCTGTCTGGGGACACTGTTAACCCAGTACAGTACTCATTCCGGGGACAATGTTAACCCAGAAACACTTCTAGGGACATCTGGGGACACTGTTAACCCAGTACTGTACCAATTCCGTTCGATTCCCGTATAATCAAATATTTATAAATACACGCAAATCCATGCGTTCAGTATGTACTTAAACATTTTATTAGTAACATGCTTTCCGCCCCGGGAAAATATTTGAAAACTATTCAGAAAAAGGGGCTCGTGAAACTCACCTTAGCACATGCAAGCAGGTAACAACAATCATTATCAGTTAACACGTCCAATCTGTAATATGATCCCTACGATCGTTATTATACCATTATTGTTTATATAATCTTTAACTGTATCAACCGGTACATCTGGGGACACTGTTAACCCAGTACTGTACCCGAAAT
Source organism: Bidens hawaiensis (assembly GCF_021521415.1). NCBI lineage: Eukaryota > Viridiplantae > Streptophyta > Magnoliopsida > Asterales > Asteraceae > Bidens > Bidens hawaiensis. The sequence continues at coordinate 25,833 of NW_027498074.1, forward strand.
ACTTCTCCGGACTCAGATTGTGATATCGTTTAGAGTTCCATGGTCACAATTACTATTAGTCATTTTTCTCGTTTTGCGTGCCTAGCACAGTTATCCGTTTTTATGTTTCAAAAATGGGTTTGGTCACACACGACCCGAAAATAGTTGTTGACTGATAATTTAGTTAGAGTTGTGAAATTTGAGCTCGGTTTAGACGCCCCGATTGGCCGCGGGACCCGTTTCCGTCTTTAGCGTACCGGAAACTGTTAAATCGGACAAAAATTACTCAAATCATCCGAATTATTTTCGGATGATTTATTTTTACTTGTTTAACTCAAATATATGAAAATAGTTCATTTTTAGGATTTTTATACACCAGTCAGCTCGCTTATGCGAACTTTACCGGTTTATGCTTTTTAAACTTTAAAAGTTTGTTTTTGCACAAATAATTATCCGTTTAATCTCGGATCTTGAAATTTTGCACAAATCACTTTTTGACAGTGGGGAATTTAATAAAAATATTTCCAGAATTAATTTCTATATTTAAAATTTATTTATCTATTTTTAAACACCATTTAAACACTAAATATGTCGTAAATACCAAACGATCTTAGAAAAATCCCAAATTTTTCCTGGATGTCCCCTACCATCCACATAGTCCCCTGTAATTTTTCCAGAACCAAAATCTCATTTTACATGCCATTTTCACTAAAACCGAGCTAGTAAACCCAAGAACTCGTTTAACCGAAAAGCCTACTTAGACTTCTCCAACTGACCTAAAATTTTGTGTGTGACTTATACATGATATAAAAAGCTTACCTGAAATTTTCCAGAATTATTCATGATATTTAACTATTTTTCACCATTTTTGGCCAAAACCGAGCATTAAATTCACCAAATATTCATCCTTTATCCAAAAATTACCAAAAATTCACAGAACTCATATTTTCATGTGTAGATCGTCCTTGTAAAATTTCATGACCTAACTCTAAACCTACCACAATCTGTCCAAAAACTCCAAAACCGAACATAACCGAATATACCTTTCGTTTTCCGCCACTACAAGCTACAAACTCGTCTTTCCGCCTTATCTACCACTAAACACAGAACCTACAACCAACATACCACAATAACAAGCAAGTTACACTCTCGATCAAGCCTCTTACACTATAGTTTCGGTTATTGTTTCAAAACTAAAGTTTTAACCGTAAATATTCGTTTTTGCTTCGTTTAACTCCTTTCTTGGACCAAGATCCCTTGTATAACCCGTATACATCACTTGATCATGCAAGAATCGGTTTTCATCTTTGAAACCTCATTTTCTTGCAAATAAACTCAAGAAACGAAGATGAACACGTGCATAACTCGATCATTACCTTGTTTTTCTTGCTAGAACTCTCAGTTTTGAGTTCATGATGTTGAGAGGATTGTGAGATCTTGAAAGGTTTGTGTAAAAAAAAGAAATGAGGATTATGGGATATCCTCCCATTCCGATCGGAAGTAGGGAGGGGGTGGGACGGGACCCACCTCTTCATTCTTAGCCACATGTTTGGATATCCGCAATCCGGATAATGTTTTGGATAATCTGGTTCAGTTCGTTTTTCGGTTAAATGATTAATTCGGCTTAAAACGAGGCTAAAACGGTCGTTTTTCGGCTTAAAAATGAAATTTATATAAAACCGATTTAAAAACTTTAAAAACTTAAACCATGACATTTATTAACTTAAAACATCATATCATTAATTATCGCGCATCTTTTTCGGCTTGATCGATCATCTCTTGCTCGGTTTGGTATTAAAGGTTTCGTTTAATGTACCGACGTACCATTAAATCGAAATTCTTTTTCTATGCTTTAATTCACTTATCCCGAAGCTTTAATACTTCGTAAACATCACTAAATATCATATATCTCGTCTCTAATTGAACCCTCGATTCGTTCGGGTTTCAATAACTATCGATCGATTAATCGCATATTCAATACGATGAATTATATATTCACGTACGATCAATACAGTGAACCATGTATTCTCGTATAATTACTATGGTAACTCATGTACCCGACATTAAATATGACGTAACTACAGTCTACCGGTTAGGGTATTCCTGGTTTCGTCGGAATCGTTACATTCTCCCCCCGTTAAGAAATTTCGTCCTCGAAATTTTACACGCCCACTATCCCCTTCCGAGAGAAAGGTGGGGGTTTTTCCTTCAGAATTCACCCTCGCGTTACCAGGTATAATCTGGTCCTCGCTGTGAATTACACTTAATCTTAATCAATAAAGCTTGGTGTGTCTAAACTATTTAGTTTTCCCGTCTACTAACTCTACGGAATTATTTATGATATTAAGCACGTCTTCTATGAGTACCTTCATTACCGGTACTTTCGTTGCCTCATCGCCTAGGTACTTTTCAATCCGTATACATGGCAAAACATCATGTATAGTACTTAGCCCCTGGAGTACTTTAATCAATAAACTAAATGACCAATCATGGAGATAGTCTCATGAGGTCCAATATATTAAGGAGCTATTTTCGGTTTTGCCAAACCTCATATCACCTCTCTAAGGTGATGCCTTAAAAATGCCTTGTCACCTCTTTCCAGTGACAATGGTTTCCTATGAATGTTGGCATAAATCCTTTGTCAATCTCGCGCTGCTTTCAACTTATCTTAAATATTATAAATCCGATTGGTTGTTTCTCGAATCAATTCAAATCTTATGGCTTGATTGACGCCCATTTTCAATTTAACAAATTGGTGATAATTACTTCACCCATAGAAAGCTTCAAGCTCTCAATGCTTCCTTCCCCTCCTTCCAATAATGGTAGTAGGATGACTATTTCGATCTGAGATAATTGAAAATGGTACTCCGCGACGAGATTCCATTTCCCCATCAGGAATTTAGGCGAGAATTCATTGTGGTAATCGTCATGGATTGGGATGAAATGCGAGGATTGGTTAATCGATCCGCGATTACCCAATTCACATCATGCCTTTGATATATCTTGGGAATTTGCGTCCCGAAACCCATTGTAATTTATTTCCACTATCATTGGCGAATTTTCTGTCGTTGTGGCGTTCCCTAGGGTTTTCGGTGTGCAGCCTTATCTCTTGCACAACTTAAATATTCACCGTCATACGTAACCATATCTTTCTCCAAACTCGGCCATTAATAAAATCCTTTCAGATATTCGTATCATCAATAGTCTAATCCGATCCCGGATGTATGGAATATTTCGATCTATGCGCTTCGTCCATGATTAATTCACGAAGGTCATGGAGGGTCGAGATCCAAACCCGATTTTTGAAGTAGAGAATTTCGTCCACGCGCTGTTCGAAATTCTTCTCATTGCCGTAAAGTCCCTCCTTTTCCAATTGTTCCTCTTTCAACGCCTCACGTTGAGCGACTCGAATCAGGTCCGAAAGGTTCGACTGGACTATCATCCCTAGCGCTTTCACTCGCAATGGCTTAACCCGATCTTTCCTACTCAAGGCATCGGCTACGACGTTAGCCTTGCCGGGGTGATAACGGGTGTCACAGTCATAATCGCTTAACAACTCGACCCATCTTCGTTGCCTCACATTCAGTTCCTTCTGATCAAATATGTGCTGTAAACTTTTATGATCGGTGAAGATGGCGCACTTCTTACCGTAGAGATAATGTCTCCAGATTTCAAGTGCGAAGATAACCGCTCCCAGTTCTAAGTCATGAGTAGTGTAATTTTTCTCGTGTACTTTTAACTGTCGGGAAGCATAGGCTATAGCCTTATTATTCTGCATCAACACGCATCCTAACCCTCTACGCGATGCGTCACAATACGCGACAAAACCATCGTCTCCATCGGGGAGACTTAAAATCGGCGCTTGGCACAATTTTAATGGTTTCTATCTTATTTGGGTCTATGTGAAATCCTTGTTGCTTTACAACATGACCAAGGGATTATGCCTTCTTTATTCAAAATCACATTTCGAAAACTTCGCGTACAACTCCTCTTGCTTTAACACTTCCACAATTTTCCTTAACCGTCGTTCGCGCTCTTCTTTACGTTGCGAATATATCAAAATATCATCAATGAATGTTATGACAAATTTGTCAAAATTAAGTTTACAGACTCGGTTCATGAGTTCCATGAATGCTGCCGGCGCATTTGTTAGCCCGAAAGGCATAAATAAGAATTCATAATGGCCGTAACGAGTCCGAAACGCTGTTGTTGCAACATCCTGCTCTTGGGTTTTTCATTTGGTGATAACTATATCTAAGATCAATTTTCTAAAAATAAATCGCCCCTTGCAGTTGGTTAAATAGATTATTTACTTCGAAGAAGTGAATACCTATTCTTGATCGTCACTTTATTCAATTCTCCCTACTCAATACATATCCCAACACTTCCGTCCTTCATTTCCCAAATAACACTGGTGCACCCCATGGTGACTAACTAGGTCGTATGAATCCTTTATCCAACAATTCTTGTAACTGATTGGATAATTCTTGCATCCCGGACGGTGCAAGTCGGTGGGGGGCTTTAGCAACAGGACCAGCTTGAGACATTAAATCGATTCTGAATTCGACCTGTCGGGTTGGCGGTAATCCAGGAAGTTCTTCTGGGAAAACTTGTGGAAATTCGCGTACCATCGGGATATCTTCTATATGTTTTTCTTTAAATACTTTGGCAATCGCGTTTGTTAAATACACCACGTCTTCTTGTAGTAAATATTATAACATCTCAAGATGAGATTAGAGTGGTAACATAATACCGTACACTTTTCTCTGTATCTAATCGCTTCATCGTCCGAATGAGAGCTTCTAATCATCTTCTTTTCATATTTGATTTCAGCTTCATGTTGAGTTAGCCAATCCATGTTAACTATTACGTCAAAACTTCTTAACTTTACTGGTCGTAGGTCAATAAGGAAAGGTTAATCGTTCAGAATAATAGGACAATTCCGAACAATTTAGTTAACCATTAGGGGTTTACCGTTAGCGATTCTACAGTATAGGGTTCTATAGTTTCACTAATCGGTATCTTTCCAAATGATAGGAGGTTAACAGGAATTAACTTCTATCGACGACCGTAAAAATATCACTGAAGCCTATTGATTTAAAACTACAACATACTTAACACCACCTTTGGATCATGACGTGCTTTATTCGAATTACTCCCAAAAGCACAGCTTCTTGCTTGATCCGAGGTTGATGCTTGCCATGAGGTTCGTCTTCCAACGACACCTTGGTTCAACTTTGGGCAATTCCTCTCGAAACGTTCTGTACTGCCACACTCATAGCAAGTACAACTGTTTGGTATAATTTGGTTTCTTTGGCTGGATTGTTATTGAAGTTGTTGGGTTCGGAGTGGTTGTACACGAATGGGTTGGGGTTGCCGGTTCACATGGCTTCAATTGATTCTACAATTGGGGCATTACGTCCATCTTTACCACACCTGTGGCCTACTATCACTCGACATTCTTCTTCCTACCGATAACCATATTTTCCACATTTAGGGAAGGACCCTTCATGCGGTTCATGTTTTCACACCAGAACTAGTCTTAGTATAATTCTGGGTTGTAGGACATACCTACTTATTCGAGAGCCTATCTTGCACTATACCTTTATCATTTCTCTTCTTTAACACTCGACGTTTCATCTAACGTCCTTCCAGTCCGCTTCCCATAGCGTCAAATATATCAATGCTGGCTTGTGACACAACCCTTCCAAAGGTTGTATATTTTACAGGATTGACTATACTCCTTATCGATGGAGTTAGTCCCCAATATAGCGCTCACTTCGCTTAGTTTCAGGAGTAATTAGCCATGTTACCAGACATGACAATTCCTCCAAACGATTAGCGTGTTCTAAGTGATCAGCACACAACATTTCTATCTTTCATAGCTCAGTTTCCAATCTCTGAGTTTAATTACTCGAATAAAAGTGCTCTAGCACAAGAATTTTAAATCCTGACCATATCATCTGAGCAATAATTTTCTAACTATAATTTTGTACCATCGTGTTCCATCACGATACAACATAATCTACCAACATATCTGTAGCGTATTTCACTACACAATGTTCTGGACTCTTACCAATATCCTTAACCATTTCGATCTTTTCTATCCACTCGCTAATCTATTCCTCCTTTTACCATCAGTAAACTATTAATAATTTCCTTAACACAACCAACAAACATATCCTTTATACCGGATCTAATTCATTACGACTACTATTCATGTTTAGTTTATAACTAATACTTGTAGTCATAATAGTATTCGGTGGGACATTATCACTCTTAGTAATACCACTAAGAATTGAAATATTTATATTCATGTGATTGCTCGATCTATAATTCTGTGATCACATTTGCATCAACTAGCAGTGATCTGTGATACGACATTCGGTATCATCATCTGCTATCTTTGAGCAATCAACTGAATCATATCAATCTCCATCATTGGAGTTACTCTTTTTATGTCATTCTTCCGTACTCATCCCGTACGCAGTAATCAATACTAATCTCACCGTATAACTCGTTACCAGTTCAATCATAACAGCAGGTACACATACACACCAAATATTATCATACATATTACACATACCAGTATCTAGTATATATGTCCCACAAGTATAATAACATATGGACTTAACCTGACGTCGGTTAACGTTCAAATATGTTTCATAACCCTTGTCACCAACCGACATATAGATCTTTCTCAACAAAGATTAATGTTTAATATGCTTGATTTCAATACCCTTCTGCATGTCATCATAACCGATACATGCTCACCGTGAGCACCAAACGATTACGTACCACGGAGTTATAATATCCGTGTCTATTTGTATATCCGACATACGCGGTATACCACCAACGAACAAACAACCAACCATGCTATAATGATTCCAACACCTCTTTGTGTATGGGTAATCATTCTATTCGAGTATACATGGGTATAGGCATCTAACGGTTGTAAGGATAACATAGGGAGTTGCAAGGTTCAAGGTAATCGCGCTACCCATGTTGCCTTCAAATATTATCAATTACTATTATGGGAAACTCTATCACTTGCTCAGTCAATGTCCTCAGGCGTTCTAGGTTTGCTAAAATCGGTAATTCTTGATCTGGAGGTGGTATGTCTCATGGTTTGAGAGTGAGAAATACACATATATATTTCTATATATTATTTTTATCTGCTCATTTATTATCAAACTTTTTTTTTAACGGAATAAGAATAGGTTCACGTACAGGTCCGTCCGTACGTGAGGGTCGTCGGTTCGGGTGAACATAGGGGTTATTAGAATATACGGTACCGGTGTTGGTAGGGTAAGGGATTCATCACTTTTGGTTGGGAGTGACGGTTACTAGATATTTCTGGTTAATGTCAAACGGGAGATCTAACTTGGTACTATCATAACTATGGCCCGATAAGTCAGACTTATCATCAACCGATGCTCTAGAAATCTCAGCATCCTCAGTACTTTTATTATTTCATCCCCCGGCTCCCTATCCGGGTCCTATTTCTCAATACATGTACACACAAGATATGTACATATATATATATATATACACATTAGCACGTATAAATAATATTATATACTTTACACATATGTTGCCATTTTTACCTATTAATGTACCCCGTGACTTCCCCTGAACTCCCTCGTGCGGACAAGTCTGTTATTATGTTCCGGACCATAATAACTCACTTGTCCATCCAAGTTCATCCAGATCTCGTCACTATAAATTATTAGTTGATATTCAGATCCTATAATACTTGAGCTACTGGTTATATTTTAGGTATCTTTTAAAGACATCCTAATTCTTTATAACCAATGGCTCTGATACCAAGTTCTGTTACACCCCGTAACCGCAGCGGAAACGTAAACGGGATGCAACAGACACCTCTGATATCAACCACATTGTTTATGAAGAAAATTGATGCATTAATATACTTCAAAATTACATTATTTCGTATTTCATTACCGTCTAGGTGATACACACATCATACAATACGATACATAATTCTATTTATTATAATGTATCCTAACATCCCGCCCGCAAATCTTACACACATCAAGCACTTAGCACTTAAGCAAACACTTCATCTTAGTTGTACCTGAAAAGCATGTGAGAAAACGGGTCAACTACGAATAGTTGGTGAGTTTCACAATTTGAGTAAACCATGATAAATCCATATCATAATATAATATTATCTGGGGACACTGTTAACCCAGTACTGTACTCATTCCGGGGGCAATGTTAACCCAGAAACACGATGTAATTATGCTGAGCCCACAAGCGAAACCTCTGTCTGGGGACACTGTTAACCCAGTACAGTACTCATTCCGGGGACAATGTTAACCCAGAAACACTTCTAGGGACATCTGGGGACACTGTTAACCCAGTACTGTACCCATTCCGTACGATTCCCGTATAATCAAATATTTATAAATACACGCAAATCCATGCGTTCAGTATGTACTTAAACATTTTATTAGTAACATGCTTTCCGCCCCGGGAAAATATTTGAAAACTATTCAGAAAAAGGGGCTCGTGAAACTCACCTTAGCACATGCAAGCAGGTAACAACAATCATTATCAGTTAACACGTCCAATCTGTAATATGATCCCTACGATCGTTATTATACCATTATTGTATATATAATCTTTAACTGTATCAACCGGTACATCTGGGGACACTGTTAACCCAGTACTGTACCCGAAATACTTCTCCGGACTCAGATTGTGATATCGTTTAAAGTTCCATGGTCACAATTACTATTAGTCGTTTTTCTCGTTTTGCGTGACTAGCACAGTTATCTGTTTTTATGTTTCAAAAATGGGTTTGGTCACACACGACCCGAAAATAGTTGTTGACTGATAATTTAGTTAGAGTTGTGAAATTTGAGCTCGGTTTAGACGCCCCGATTGGCCGCGGGACCCGTTTCCGTCTTTAGCGTACCGGAAACTGTTAAATCGGACAAAAATTACTCAAATCATCCAAATTATTTTCGGATGATTTATTTTTACTTGTTTAACTCAATTATATGAAAATAGTTCATTTTTAGGATTTTTATACACCAGTCAGCTCGCTTATGCGAACTTTACCGGTTTACGCTTTTTAAACTTTAAAAGTTTGTTTTTGCACAAATAATTATCCGTTTAATCTCGGATCTTGAAATTTTGCAAAAATCACTTTTTGACAGTGGGGACATTTATAAAAATATTTCCAGAATTAATTTCTATATTTAAAATTTATTTATCTATTTTTAAACACCATTTAAACACTAAATATGTCGTAAATACCAAACGATCTTAGAAAAATCCCAAATTTTTCCTGGATGTCCCCTGCCATCCACATAGTCCCCTGTAATTTTTCCAGAACCAAAATCTCATTTTACATGCCATTTTCACTAAAACCGAGCTAGTAAACCCTAGAACTCATTTAACCGAAAAGCCTACTTAGACTTCTCCAACTGACCTAAAATTTTGTGTGTGACTTATACATGATATAAAAAGCTTACCTGGAATTTTCCAGAATTATTCATGATATTTAACTATTTTTCACCATTTTTGGCCAAAACCGAGCATTAAATTCACCAAATATTCATCCTTTATCCAAAAATTACCAACAAAACACAGAACTCATATTTTCATGTGTAGATCATTCCTGTAAAATTTCATGACCTAACTCTAAACCTACCATAATCTGTCCAAAAACTCCAAAACCGAACATAACCGAATATACCTTTCGTTTTCCGCCACTACAAGCTATAAACTCGTCTTTCCGCCTTATCTACCACTAAACACAGAACCTACAACCAACATACCACAATACCAAGCAAGTTACACTCACGATCAAGCCTCTTACACTATAGTTTCGGTTATTGTTTCAAAACTAAAGTTTTAACCGTAAAAATTCGTTTTTGCTTCGTTTAACTCCTTTCTTGGACCAAGATCCCTTGTATAACCCGTATACATCACTTGATCATGCAAGAATCGGTTTTAATCTTTGAAACCTCATTTTCTTGCAAATAAACTCAAGAAACGAAGATGAACACGTGCATAACTCGATCATTACCTTGTTTTTCTTGCTAGAACTCTCGGTTTTGAGTTAATGATGTTTAGAGGATTGTGAGATCTTGAAAGGTTTGTGTAAAAAAAAGAAATGAGGATTATGGGATATCCTCCCATTCCGATCGGAAGTAGTGAGGGGGTGGGGTGGGACCCACCTCTTCATTCTTAGCCACATGTTTGGATATCCGCAATCCGGATAATGTTTTGGATAATCTGGTTCAGTTCGTTTTTCGGTTAAATGATTAATTCGGCTTAAAACGAGGCTAAAACGGTCGTTTTTCGGCTTAAAAATGAAATTTATATAAAACCGATTTAAAAACTTTAAAAACTTAAACCATGACATTTATTAACTTAAAACATCATATCATTAATTATCGCGCATCTTTTTCGGCTTGATCGATCATCTCTTGCTCGGTTTGGTATTAAAGGTTTCGTTTAATGTACCGACGTACCATTAAATCGAAATTCTTTTTCTGTGCTTTAATTCACTTATCCCAAAGCTTTAATACTTCGTAAACATCACTAAATATCATATATCTCGTCTCTAATTGAACCCTCGATTCGTTCGGGTTTCAATAACTATCGATCGATTAATCGCATATTCAATACGATGAATTATATATTCACGTACGATCAATACAGTGAACCATGTATTCTCGTATAATTACTATGGTAACTCATGTACCCGACATTAAATATGACGTAACTACAGTCTACCGGTTAAGGTATTCCTGGTTTCGTCGGAATCGTTACATCAAACCGGTTGATTACTCTAAACTTTGTTATATTCAAAGATAACATAATGTAATTTTCGGGATATATTCTTATTTCAGCAGATAAATCTATCCCATGGAGGAGTCATAATAAACTGATAACAACAATCTAAGTTATAATGACATAATATGTTGATCAATCACAACGCAATTAGCGATAAATGTTGTTGAAATTTATCAGTGGACTCATAAATTTATTAACTCCATATAAATTATATATTGAAGAATTAATGTGACAAAGTCAGCTACTGCAACATCCCCAAATTTTTGTTCCAAATTTGACAACTTTGTAAAGTTGAAGGATCAAAATTATTCTCAAAAATAAGCAATGAGAAAATTTACATAAAGAAAATAAATCATTTGATAAGAAAATAAAAATATTCCTTAAATAAAGCCATCTTATGTTAAGGATATGGAATAAGAAAATTCCATCCCACATTGAAAGATGTAAGAAAGTGGAAGATTTCCACATGGGTATAAGTAAGAAAGTTAAAATCCATCCCGCATGGAAAGTGGTAAAGATTTGGAAGCTCTTTATAAAGAGATAAATTTCCATAGTAATATTCTTTTATGCCTAGCATGCACCTAGTGGTCCTAGCAGAGAGTGCGTAGCAGTCGACGCGCACGTGCACGGGCTCGGGCTCGGGTGTTGGGCGATGGGAGCAATGTAGCGCTTTTATGGCACACTTTGCAATTCGCACGCTCGCGTCGTTGCGAGCCGCTTGAGAGCCGCCTTAGTATTTTTGGAAAATGGGAGTTAGGCCCAGAAGTGACAAGCCACCAAAAGACAAGGGGCCAAAAGTAAAAATTTGAGTTCAGGAAGCCATCGCTATACGCGATGAGCACAGAACCAAGGTCATCGCGTATCGCGATGGACCTTGATGAGTCAGAGACACGTGTCAAAACGTCGTATGGCGGCGGAGAAAATGCGGCGTCGCGATACGCGATGAGATAACCAAGACCCATCGCGTATCGCGATGGGTTGCAAAATCAGCTATAAAAGGGAGGGGTCACGGCTCATTCATTCTCACACCAAATTCTTTCTCTCTCTAGAATTACCCTCTCTACATCGTTTTGCGTGCCGAGCATTGTTTGGCGCATCGAACCTCGTAATCCGTGTCAAATACACGACATTTCCTTGAAGTGTGTGTCATCCGAAAATAACCGACATTCTATCTTGAAGTACGTGCACATCATGACAGCCACCATATGTCGTCTCGTTTTGCGTGCCAACCTCGAAGTTCGTGCTAAGCCCCGAAGTTCCGACAATTTAATCATCAGTACGCGACATAGAGTAGAAGTGCTGCTCATACAAGCATAGGTATATAAACTCCGAAAACCCGTGTAAGGTAGGGGTTCTGTCTAAGTCATTATTTTATTATTATATTACATGGCTTAAACCATAGTCAGGGGTATAGCTCAAACCTTGATCATAATTATGTTTACATAAGCTTTAAACATACAAAGGATTATAGTAATGTTTCTTCACAATTAAGAAACACAAAGTTTACATTCATAAGGATATATAGTTTCTTCCCGATTAAGAAACGTAACATTTTATATACAAAGAATATAGTTAATATATTGTTTCTTCATAATTAAGAAATATAATACTTTACATACAAAGGTAGCAATCAATGAATGTTTCTTCTTGAAGAAGAAACAGATTATAGATGTTTCTTCATGAAGAAGAAACTCAGCATATGATTAGTCAATAAATAGAAAGACTACAGGTCTAAATATTTTATTCAAACAAATGATTAATCAAGGTTTAAAGCTATCAAAACTAGATTAAAGGTCTATTGCCAGATCAAGAGACGATCCGGATATTTATATACCTATTTTATTATAGGTCAATCAATCAATCAATCAGTCAGTCAGTCAATCATTCATTCAGGGTCAAGGTTTCAAACGAGATCACCATATCATTCAGAACAGACAATCACAGGTGAATACGTTAACCTTTTTAATCAATCAATCAAAACATATTTATACTCGGCAAAGATGAACGGGTGTTTGTATTAACGAGTCAGTCAATGATTTCATGAGATCATGTGATCTCTAAAACATTATAATACAATATAGAAAATAAAAGCAACTCAGACCAAGTACACATGCATCTGGATCCAAACATAAATGTTCAGCCTAATCAGTCAAAGGCCAGGTGGCCTCGGGCTAACGGTCATAACTAGTTCTCCTTGCAGGGGCCACCGTGGCTCGGGAGAAACATTTGTATGTGTTTAGGGTAGTGGTACGAATCCCAGAAATAGACTTACTTCTGCTGAGTGCACAGAAAACTATGATTGTATTGTAATGTCATTCAAATGTTTTATAGAGTCATACGTGTTCACCAGCATTTAGCTGACGTAGTTTTCCCCACATTTTAGGGAAAACAGATAAGTACATGTAGCAAGACATTCATGGAGTTAGATGCTCGCAAGGTAATGATGGCTCAGTTTTTAATTATTAAAATATTGCAAACGGTATTACAACAAGCTTTATAAATCAAACACCAGGTATTTATTATCCAAGAAGTTTTCAAATAAACTAATTCAACCAAAGTCTTCCGCTAAAATAAACCGCAACTCTGATTTTTTTACAAAATAGGTACCAACTTGTGGTGTAACATCCCCAAAATTTCAATCCAAAAATGACAAGTTAGTAAAACTAAAGGGGTTTAAAAATAAAAATCTTGATTTATTGACCCATCGCGATACGCGATGGGCATAGCCAAAGAGGCCATCGCGATACGCGATGGTCCTTGATGACACATCAACACGTTTCACCCGGAGGTGACACGTGGCAGACGTCGCGACACGTGGCAGGCCACGTGTCAACATGTGGCAGAACATGTCTTAGAAAATGACATGTGTCCGCCACATGGCAACACGTGGCAGAGGGTGTTTAATAAAGTGACAGGTGTCCGCCACGTGGCAACACGTGGCACTCTCTAAGTAACACATGTCATCGCGATACGCGATGACCAAAAAGAAAGGCTCAATCGCGTATCGCGATGGGACCAATTTCAGCCTATAAATAGGTGGTTTATGGCTCATTTCCATTAACACAACTCCACTATCTCTCTCTCTAGAAAATTTCTCTCTCTACATCGATTTCCGTGTCCCGACCCGATATATCATAACCTCGTAATCTGCATCATATACCGACGACACCTCGAAGTTCGTGCCGACAATCCCGACGACCGGCGCACCTCGTTTTGCGTGCCGACCTCGTAATGCGTGACGACCTCGTAAACCGTGCCGACCCGAGATGACCCGACATCCTGTCTTGAAGTGTGTACCAACGAGTTTTGAAGACCGGCGTGCCTCGATTTGCGTGCCTAGGAGTTGTTGATCAAGATTCTCAATATACGTGCAAGCGTCAGAGTGCTGCCCGAGAGTCTAGAAAATAATAAGCCAAACAAGGTAGGCATAATGCCCAAATAAAATATTAATAAAATAATAAAGGCTTAGACCCTAGTCGAGGGTATAGCCTAGACCTTGATCAAAGTATAACAATTAAATAAAATTTCTTTATGATTAAGGAATACAAAATAGTATAAACAAAGATTATAGTAAAAATATAGTTTCTTTATGATTAAGAAACTTAAGCTTTTACATATAAAGAATATAGTTGAAATGTTTAATGAAAAGTAAAAGTTTATGAACAAAGGTTATAGTTAAGATAGTGTTTCATTATTTTTAAGAAACATAAGACTTAACATACAAATGTTTTAGATAAATGACGTTTCTCCTTGAAGAAGAAACTTATCATAAAGATTTCTTCTTGAAAAAGAAACATAGTGCATGGTTAGCTAATAAAGAGAAAGATTTCATATCAAAAATATTTCATTCAAATCAAGGTTTAAGCTATCAAAATCAGACTATAGGTCTGTAGCCGGATTAAGAGACGATCCGGGTATTTACATAAACCTATTTTATTATAGGTCAATCATTCAGTCAATCAATCAATCATTCACAAAGGTTTTAAAACGAGATCACCACATCATTCAGAACAGACAGTCACAGGTGAATACGTTAAACCTTTTTTAATCAAGATAAACGGGTTGTTTATCTTAAACAAAGAAAGTCAAATAAAGATTTATGGGATTACGTGATCCCAAATAAAATACAAGATAGAAAATAAAAGCAACTCAGACCGAGTTCACATGTCTCTGGATCCAAACATAATCAATCTAGTCTATCAGTCAAGGCTACGTGGCCGCAGACTATAGGTCATAATAAAATTTCTCCAAAGGGTGTCAGTTCCCGGAGAACTGTAGTTGTGTGTGTATGACAGTGGCACAATCCCAGAAATAATAGACGTTTCTGCTGAGGTTGTTTCATGAAAACTATCTTTTCAGTTAAAGAAATATTTATAAAATGTTTCTGCTGAGGTTGTTTCATGAAAACTAACAATTCACCAGTATATCGCTGACGTATTCCCCCCCCCCCCCCCCATGATTACAGGAAATAAAAGTTAGTACAGGTAGCAAGGAATTAGAGCCATTCAATGAGATATACGCTCGCAAGGTAGAGATGACTCAATTTTAAAATTATTAAAATATTGCAAACAATATTTAAACAAGTTTTATAAATCAAACGAGGTTTACAAATCAAAATCTCAAATATTAATTATTCAAAAAGCTTTCTAATAAATCAAATATTATTATTGTTATAAATAAAGATTTTACAAATAAACTAATGTTTCAAAATATAAATTAATATTTTATTATAAACTAAAGACTTCCGCTAAAACTCTGATATATTTGCAAAACAGGTACCAACTATTGGTCACACGCCTATACCCCAAGATGGGGTGTGACAGGTTGGTATCAGAGCCATCGATCTTAGCGAATTAGGTATTCAATCATACCTAGACTTTGATCAAATTCTTGTTTATGTTAATCATTAGTATTCAATTAAGGATATTAAAATAATCATTGAATGATTAAAAAAATATAAAATAAAATAAATAAATAATTAAGTACAAATAAAATATAACAAGCACGGATAAGACAGGAAAACACGCTCCTATCCCTAATATAACTTCGTACAGATGTACGATCGTCAATCTAGTGAAGAATCCATTAAGCTTCGATCCGGTAAAGGGAAAGGATATATGGGAACATCTTTTCTCCCAAAAGTTCATACCAAACAGCAATGGAGGAAGATTCAGATTCGTTTGATTCTAACATTCCGCTAGCCCAGATTATTCCAAATAAAAACAATCAATGGTATCAAAAGGAAAGGAAGTAATGACTTATCCTCAGGGACATGAATTTTATTCAACGATGCAAGATCTATACTTTACCCACACTGATGGTGAACGTCAAGACATGGAAATGTATGACATTGAAGATGATTCAACTCATTATGAAACCAGTGTCACTAAAATAGCTGAAATAATACTGAAGGAAGAAATGGATGCTGAGGAAAGGCGAAAAGAAAAAGAGAAAGGAGAAAGTACCAAGGACAACAAGATCAAGAAGCTAATTATTCGATGGAAGAAATAAAAATCTTAGTAGTTGTAAACAATGGTAATAAATGTCGTGCAATCTTGTACCAACATAAATAAAGAGATGTATTTAAATTTCCTCTAAATTTGTAATGTATCTTTTAAAGAATCATGTCAAGAAAAGATTGCACAAACTCTCAAGATAATCCTTCCAAGTACATCTGGAAGTAGGAGAGTAATAATTAGAAATAAGGGAAAGGTCCAGGTGGACAAAGTTTAAAAAGATGATGAAATAATTTAGCGAAGATTTAAAGAAATAGACCTAGAAAGAGAAGTATAGAAATTCTCGTGGTCTATTGGTACACAAGGTTTGTACAAAACACTTCAAGAATACACAACAAGAAAGTATTGATGCCTCTCAAGAACCCCATCGACTATCATCGTTAAAATACTTGGAAAAAGATATAAAATAATTATCGTTTCATACGATTATCTCAAACATCAAATTCTCAAATAAAGAATAAATAATTAGATTGCATCATTACAAGATGCACAAAAGATTAGAAAGAATCCTCTCGAAAAGCGACAAGCTTAATTAAACATTTCATAAACAAATCAATATGTTGTACTTATATCAATTGTTCAATGTCACACATCCGTTGTAAACATTCAATCATTAGTATATAAATAAAGGATTTCGTTCATACTAAAATCTATTCTGTTTACAGAATGTCGAATCCAAACAATCAAGAGAATAATGATGAAGCTTCAACTCATAGAAGCAACAAGGATATAACAAAACCTGCACAGGAGATTCCTGAGCAGTATCTGGTCAAAATCCAAGACATGATTCGTAATGCAATGACTCCCTTAATCTACGCAATGAAAGAAGGATCACACAAACATAAAATAGAGCATTCAAATAAATCTTCTAGAAGTCATCCATACCGAAAACCTTCTCATCATGAAGAAAGTGCTCATAGCTCCAACGTTGAGAGCAAATTCAATCGTAAATTCAAGAAACAACTAGTGTTTCAAGCCAGTAGTTTTAAGAACTTCAAGAAATTTGGGCCAAAATAATTCTATGGCGATAAAGGTGTCATATCAGCTGTACGATGGCTTGAAGAAATCGAGTCCATTGTTATCATCAGCAATTGTACTGATATTCAAAAGATTCAATACTCCTCACAATACTTTATAGGTGAGGCTTTGGAATGGTGGAATACACTGATCATGTCAAAGGGTAGAGAAACTATGTACCAATTGAAGTGGGAAGAATTCAAAGAACTGGTGTTACGAAAGTTCTCTCCCATGCATGAAATCGATCTTATTCAAACTAAGTTTATTTGAACCTCAAGGCGGAAGGCACTAATCTCAGAGAATACAATACTAAGTTTCATGAGTATTGTAGATTGGTACCACATTTGGTAATACCCGAATCCAAGAAAGTAACCCGCTACATTTGGGGTTTACCTCGGGATATTAGAGATATGGTAAGATCTCATTTGCCTCAAACCGCTGATTTAGCCATGGAATTAGCCGGTTATCTTATGAATGGTCTTATTAGAAATCAAGAAGAAGATAAGAATGACAAAGGAACAAGAGAAGAAATCGAGGAAAATAAAACAAAGAAAGGCAAAGAAAAGGAGGAAGGGTCTTTTAAATATACAAGACCAATCTGTCAAAGTTGTGGCAAGAGACATCACGGGAAATGTTTAAGACCAACAAACTTCCCCAAAAATATTCCATTAATCACATGCAACTTTTGCAATAAACTCAGTCATTCGGAAGACGATTGCAAAAGGAAAACAGTTGTATGTTTTAGCTGTGGAGAAAACGGACACTTCAGTTCAGAATGTCCGAATAAGACAAACAATGTTATTGGAAGTGGTGCTAAGAAAGGAAAGACTAATATGTTAAACATACAAGATGCATCAAACCAAGAATAGAAGTAGACAAGAGTATGCCAACGAAAGTCAAGATCTAAAGACAGAAATAACTAATAGTTTAGTTAGCTCTTGTAAAGTGTTTATAATCTCGTTTTAAACGAGAAATTTTGTAATCATATAAGGGTATTTAAATCCCTAATGTATATAAAGAAAAATATTAGCATATAGATCGTGTCTTTACATAAGAATGCTAATACCTATGAAAACAGATAGTTAAATTTAGACCATATTATACTTCATCATCTATAGAAAGATGAACTGAGGATGAAACGAATGAATTAAATTAAGACATAAGAATATGTCTACTCAAGAAAAATCAATTATCCGAACATTGAAAGTTCAAGAGTATAAATGATAGACATAAATGGAAGGAATCAGTCAAGATCAAGAAGTAAAGGAATATCATTACTCAAGTATAAATATCTTGAAAGGTATCAAGATTAGTAAGTTAAAAGGATTCGATAGACTGAATCCAAGAAGCAATCTTGTTAGCATCAGTAAATGTTTAGAATACAAAAGGTAAGGTAAATAGTCAAACACAACTGGCCACTGTGCTTAGCAATTTACAATTACTTATGATATTCTCAACTATTGACTGAATATGTCACCCAAAGACATAAGTTAACAATAAATCATAAATTACAAACCATGCAAACGGTTCAAGTTAAGCTCAAGCAGCAGATTAGAAAGAGTCTTATTGTAAATCGATAAGCAAGAAATCACTCACCATGAATCTCGAGGACGAGATTCATTCCAAGGTGGGGAGGATATAACATCCCCAAAATTTCAATTCAAAAATGACAAGTTAGTAAAACTAGAGGGGTTTAAAAATAAAAATCCTGATTTATTGACCCATCACGATACGCGATGGGCATAGCCAAAGAGGCCATCGCGATACGCGATGGTCCTTGATGACACATCAACACGTGTCACCCGGAGGTGACACGTGGCACCCGGAGGTGACACGTGGTAGACGTCGCGACACATGGCAGGCCACGTGTCCGCCACGTGGAAACACGTGGCAGAGGGTGTTTAAGAAAGTGACACGTGTCCGCCACGTGGCGACACGTGGCACTCTCTAAGTAACACATGTCATCGCGATACACGATGACCAAAAAGAAAGGCTCAATCGCGTATCGCGATAGGACCAGTTTCATCCTATAAATAGGTGGTTTATGGCTCATTTCCATTCACACAACTCCACTCTCTCTCTCTAGAAAATTTCTCTCTCTACATCGATTTCCGTGTCCCGACCCGATAAATCATAACCTCGTAATCTGTATCATATACCGACGACACCTCGAAGTTCGTGCCGACAATCCCGACGACCGGCGCACCTCGTTTTGCTTGCCGACCTCGTAACGCGTGACGACCTCGTAAACCGTGCTGACTCGAGACGACCCGACATCCAGCCTTGAAGTGCGTACCGACGAGTTTTGAAGACCGGCGTGCCTCGATTTGCGTGCCGAGGAGTTGTTGATCAAGATGCTCAATATACGTGCAAGTGTCGGAGTGCTGCCCGAGAGTCTAGAAAATAATAAGCGAAACAAGGTAGGCATAATGCCCAAATAAAATATTAATAAAATAATAAAGGCTTAAACCCTAGTCGAGGGTATAGCTTAGACCTTGATCAAAGTATAACAATTAAATAAAATTTCTTTATGATTAAGGAATACAAAATAGTATAAACAAAGATTATAGTAAAAATATAGTTTCTTTATGATTAAGAAACTTACGCTTTTACATATAAAGAATATAGTTGAAATGTTTAATGAAATGTAAAAGTTTATGAACAAAGGTTATAGTTTAGATAGTGTTTCATTATATTTAAGAAACATAAGACTTAACATACAAAGGTTTTAGATAAATGACGTTTCTCCTTGAAGACGAAACTTATCATAAAGATTTCTTCTTGAAAAAGAAACATAGTGCATGGTTAGCAAATAAAGAGAAAGATTTCATATCAAAAATATTTCATTCAAATCAAGGTTTAAGCTATCAAAATCAGACTAAAAGTCTGTAGCCGGATTAAGAGACGATCTGGGTATGTACATAAACCTATTTTATTATAGGTCAATCAGTCAATCAATCATTCACAAAGGTTTTCAAACGAGATCACCACATCATTCAGAACAGACAGTCACAGGTGAATTCGTTAAACCTTTTTTAGTCAAGATAAACGAGTTGTTTATCTTAAACAAAGAAAGTCAAATAAAGATTTATGGGATTACGTGATCCCAAATAAAATACAAGATAGAAAATAAAAGCAACTCAGACCGAGTTCACATGTCTCTGGATCCAAACATAATCAATCTAGTCTATCAGTCAAGGCTACGTGGCCGCAGACTAGAGGTCATAATAAAAGTTCTCCAATGGGTGTCAGTTCCCGGAGAATCGTAATTGTGTGTGTATGGTAGTGGCACAATCCCAGAATTAATAGGCGTTTCTGCTAGGGTTGTTTCATGAAAACTATCTTGCAGTCAAAGAAATATTATAAAATGTTTTAGAGTCAACGATTCACCAGCATATTGCTGACGTATTTTTCCCCCTATGATTACAAGAAATAAAAGTTAGTACAGGTAGCAAGGAATTAGAGCCATTCAAGGAGATAGACGCTCGCAAGGTAGAGATGACTCAATTTTAAAATTATTAAAATATTGCAAACAATATTTAAACAAGTTTTATAAATCAAACGAGGTTTACAAATCAAACTCTCGAATATTTATTATTCGAAAAGCTTTCTAATAAATAAAATATTATTATTGTTATAAATAAAGATTTTACAAATAAACTAATGTTTCAAAATATAAAATAATATTTTATTATAAACTAAAGACTTCCACTAAAACTCTGATATATTTGCAAAACAGGTACCAACTATTGGTCACACGCCTAGGCCCCAAGATGGGGTGTGACATGTGGTCACACGCCTAGGCCCTAAACCAGGGTGTGACAGGTACCATGTTTTCTCAAACAATAACAGTTCGAGATGTGCTGCATTAAATTTCGATATGAAACTAATTATTCGTTTATGAACAAATTGAGGAATCTAAATTTTCGTATCGAGTACATTCATGATATGCTTAAGGATCCGATAACTAAAAGTCTCACCCATAAATATTATGAAAGTGCTTATAATAATGATAGGTTATTGATGACTATGCGCAATTACATATCATACTATGAATGATTAACTATTAACTTTCCTCATCAGTTTTGATTTTGTATGTCTCTTAATATGTTATGCACGCATAATGGCATATAGACGAATTAATATACAAATCAAACGTTCTGAAGGGCTCACTTGAAAATTTTGATCATAACTACTTAGGTTTTAAATAAGGACTGCAATATGATTAATGGGGGTCTTGAGCTGATGTTCAATTCAATGACTGTATTCATCTGCTCCAGTTTAAGTTTAAAGCTAAAATGAGTGTTAACTCCTGATCAGCCTTATCTAATACTCATAATAAATGATTACTCGACCAAGTGGAAGAATGTAAGATTAAATATATAATTATATATATTAATATATGGCCATTATTATCATTTATATTATAACAGATCAAAATATTAACTATACCTTATTATATATTAGTTTGGTAATTGTTGATGGGCCATATTACCTATACTTAACTAATAAAGGGTTTCCCCTTGGGTGTATATAAATACAGATAAATATTAACATCATAACCTAATCTTACACATATACAATTTTGTGTGCATCCTCTCTCCTAAACCGGGTTCCTCTTAAGAACCCTAACAACATCCTTAACTATACATCCTAAAGGTGAACTCGATCAAGATGACAAACATGTCGACTACATCATACTCTGTTGCGGTTACTACTCTCCATGCTGTAACAAGTTCATAGGTTTATTTTTATTCATGTTATTTATTACTTACATGAAGAACTGATCAACACTTTCAACAAAAAAAATTAAAAAAATAGATAAATAAAATTTATAGAACCATGCTAGACGGTAAATTTGATTATACTATCAGCCAAAATTACATATGGTTTTTTTTTTTTGTTATACAATAGGCAAATTATATTGATACTTTTATTTACAACTAGAATAATTAATGAATTAAAATTATAGAATAAAATTATAAGATCATATAACTAACATAAATTAAAATAAAACTTACTTGTAGAATGGTTTGATTGAACAAACTTTGAAGGATATCATAACAAAATACATCTTATGATAATGTAATCCAACTCCAAAAGCAAATCAAGCTGATAACATGTTTTGAAACTAGCATAATAGCAAAGTAATAAGAAAAAGACATGTAAGGAGATGTTTCATTAATTGGTATATAATACAATAAGATCCAATATGATATTATATAGGTATGAGAAAACTCGGAGAATAAGTCAAATATATTTTAGGTGTTAATAACCATAATAATAATAATTATTCATAATAATAATAATAACAATAATTGTCTTTTATTCTTTTTTCTCCATAAGAACCCCACCTTTGGTTGCCGTTGAGCCATTGAGGATTGCTTAAGGTCAGGGCCGGCTCCGAGAAGACGAAATTTTTTTTGGGCCAAAGGTGAAATTTTTTTGAGCCATAAGTAAAAGGAACATTTTGTTGGGTTTAAATAATTTAATTTTAAGTCGGCTTACTTGGTTATGATTTGAGTTGTGTAAAAAACTTTTGTATAAAATAAACTTAGAAATGTCTCTAATAAGGATTGAACCAACAACCTCTTGGTTATTTGTCATACCTCTTTGCCACTAGACCAATCTATTGTTTATGTAATTGTATTGAAACATTAATTATACATATTTTGTTTCATAAAAAATACATATAGTTTAAAAAATATAAAATTTCGGGCCTAGCGGGGTGTCGGGCCTATGGCGGTCGTCTACCCTGCCACACCCTTGGGCCGGGCCTGCTTAAGGTTCACGAGATGAGGTGGTTTGGTATAAGTTTTTTGTCACATTAAAAGAAACAAGAATATTTACATTAAGAGAAAGTTAACGTACAAATAAAATTCACGTGTTAATTGTGAGAATCATGTAGATTAAAGTTATTACAGCTAGCAAGGAATTAGAGCCATTCAAGGAGATAGACGCTCACAACGTAGAGATGGCTCAGTTTTAAAATTATTAAAATATTGCAAACAATATTAAACAAGTTTTATAAATCAAACGAGGTTTACAAATCAAACTCTCAAATATTTATTATTCGAAAAGCTTTCTAATAAATCAAATATTATTATTGTTATAAATAAAGATTTTACAAATAAACTAATGTTTTAAAATATAAATTAATATTTTACTATAAACTAAAGACTTCCTCTAAAACTATGATATATTTGCTAAACAGGTACCAACTATTGGTCACACGCCTAGGCCCCAAGATGGGGTGTGACATGTGGTCACACGCCTAGGCCCTAAACCGGGGTGTGACAGGTACCGTGTTTTCTCAAACAATAACAGTTCGAGAGGTGATGCATTAAATTTCGAAATGAAACTAATTATTCGTTTATGAACAAATTGAGGAATCTAAATTTTCGTATCGAATACATTCATGATATGCCTAAGGATCCGATAACTAAAAGTCTCACCCATAAATATTATGAAAGCGCTTATAATAATGATAGGTTATTGATGACTATGCGCAATTGCATATCATACTATGAATGATTAACTATTAAATTTCCTCATCAGTTTTGATTTTGTATGTCTCTTAAAATGTTATGCATGCATAATGGCATATAGACGAATTAATATACAAATCAAACGTTCTGAAGGGCTTACTTGAAAATTTTGATCATAACTACTTAGGTTTTAATTAAGGACTGCAATATGATTAATGGGGGTCTTGAGCTGATGTTCAATTCAGTGACTGTATTTATCTGCTCCAGTTTAAGTTTAAAGCTAAAATGAGTGTTAACTCCTGATCAGGCTTATCTAATACTCATAATAAATGGTTACTCGACCAAGTGGGAGAATGTAAGATTAAATATATAATTATATATATATTAATATATGGCCATTATAATCATTTATATTATAATAGATCAAAATATTAACTATACCTTATTATATATTAGTTTGGTAATTGTTGATGGGTCATATTACCTACACTTAACTAATAAAGGGTTTCCATTGGGTGTATATAAAAAGAGATAAATATTAACATCATAACCTAATCTCACACATATACAATTTTGTGTGCATTCTCTCTCCTAAACCGGGTTTCTCTCAAGAACCCTAACACCATCCTTAACTATACATCCTAAAGGGGAACTCGATCAAGATGACAAACATGTCGACTACATCATACTCTGTTGCGGTTACTACTCTCCATGTTGTAACAGGTTCATGGGTTTATTTTTATTCATGTTATTTATTTCTTACATGAAGAACTGATCAACACTTTCAACAAAATAAATTAAAGAAAAATAGATAAATAAAATTTATAGAACCATGCTAGACAGTAAATTTGAATATGCTATCAGCCAAAATTACATATGTTTTTTCTATTGTTTTTTTTTTGGATTATACAATAGTCAAATTATATAGATACTTTTATTTACCAATTAGAATAATTAATGAATTAAAATTATAGAATAAAATTATAAGATCATATGAGTAACATAAATTAAAATAAAACTTACTTGTAAAATGGTTTGATTGAACAAACTTTGAAGGATACCATAACAAAATACATCTTATGATAATGTAATCCAACTTTAAAAGCAAATCAAGCTGATAATATGTTTTGAAACTACCATAAAGAATAAGTCAAATATATTTTAGGTGTTAATAACCATAATAATAATAATTATTCATAATAATAATAATAACAATAATTGTCTTTTATTCTTTTTTCTCCATACGAACCCCACCTTTGGTTGCCGTTGAGCCATTGAGGATTGCTTAAGGTCAGGGCCGGCTCCGAGAAGACGAAATATTTTTTGGGCCAAAGGTGAAATTTTTTTGAGCCATAAGTAAAAGGAACATTTTGTTGGGTTTAAATAATTTAATTTTAAGTCGGCTTACTTGGTTATGATTTGAGTTGTGTAAAAAACTTTTGTATAAAATAAACTAAGAAATGTCTCTAATAAGGATTGAACCAACAACCTCTTGGTTATTTGTCATACCTCTTTGCCACTAGACCAATCTATTGTTTATGTAATTGTGTTGAAACATTGATTATACATATTTTGTTTCATAAAAAATACATATAGTTTAAAAAAATAAAATTTCGGGCCTAGCGGGGTGTCGGGCCTATGGCGGTCGACTACCCTGCCACACCCTTGGGCCGGGCCTGCTTAAGGTTTACGAGATGAGGTGGTTTGGTATAAGTTTTTTGTCACATTAAAAGAAACAAGAATATGTACATTAAGAGAAAGTTAACGTACAAATAAAATTCACGTGTTAATTATGAGAATCATGTGATTAATTATATATACAAGTAGAGCAACTATTAAATTACATCATAGAGTAATTATGTAATTACTCTATGATTTAATTACATAATTACGCTACTTGTATATATAATTACTCCACCTGATTTTCACAATTAACACGTTAATTTAATTTGTATTTGATCCAAACCCATATATATTATATATCTAATTTTTTTTAAGTTTGCATATTTTATGCTCTAGAATTCATATCTTTTTGTTAGGTTTGTGTATAAAGTAATGTTTTTGTTAAATTAAATTTGGATGTCACTTTTTGTTGATAACTGACTCCATCGTTTGGATTTATATCAAATTAAGAGTTTCTTTTATTTGTTTCAGTTTCATGTGCTTATTAAGGTGTTTATGGAAGAGAATGTGGTTGTGGTTGATGCCTGATGGTGACAATTTTATATATTTTTTTTTTTTGAAAATTGACTTTCATTAAAAACAAACACAACCAACGACTATTATCAAGACGGAGAAAGACGCTGAAATCCAAAAACCAAAAACAACAATCACGTTACATCAAATAAACACCATATTTTCCAATCCACTACCCCTATCTTAGATCTATTTTTGTACCAAAGAAAACCCAAAGATTTTATATCCGCAACCATTTCTGCCACCTTAGTGTTCTTGCCCGAAAAAATCTTTTCATTCCTAGCCCGCCAAATCCTCCAACAAGTAATGATGACAATTCCATGAATAATCAATCTCTTGTTTCCCGTCGCACCACAAACCTTATGCACTTACACTAAATCATTGACATGAAAAACAAAAGATCTAGGGATGTTGCACCATGAACCAATCGCATTCCAAACGGCCATAGAAATGAAACACCCGGTTAACAAGTGCTCGAGCGATTCCTCATTACTCTCACATAAAGCGCAACTATGATCATCACAATGCAAATGACGTCTAGCTAAAGCCTGCTTGGTTGGAAGACTATCCAGAACGGCCCTCCACATAAAAATATTACATTTTTTCGGGACCCAATCGCTCAATTGGAAACTGAAACTCCCAGCATCCACAACGGACCGCACCATCCATCTTTTAATCGCCGAAACCTCGATCTCTTTGCAGCTACCAACCGCCCAAGACCATGAATCTTCACGGTCAACCATCACCACCCCTTGAAGGAGATCTTCCAACTCTTGCTTCTCGATCACCTCCTGTTGGGAGCAAGGAGCTCTAAGCCAATCCCACACAATGCGACGAGAAGATCCAGTGACCACCAACCGATCTGCTAACAAGACATTAATCTAAGGGATTTTAAAAACAATAAAGTTATAAACCGTGTTTTAAACTATCTGAATAAGAAAAATATTAAAGTAATGAATGTTTCGTAGTTAGAAATGCATATTTTTGAATTATAATAATATTTTGAGGAAAGATAAGATTGCAATTACGTAAAAGTTACTATATTTAAATTACTATATTTAACGTGTAAAATAAGAGAAACGAGAAAAAATAAATTTAGACTCGCATAGTTATTACACGTCACGTAACCAGTTGCTTATATACTAAATTAGGTTAGTTACCCGTGTAACATACGTGTTAGAATAAGTAATTTTTTTAAATAATAACATAATGTGAAATACAAAAAAATGTATCACATATTTATATATTATACAGTAAAAATTACACATTACGCAATTTGAAAATAAAAAGTTATTAGAAAATTTATAAATCATAAATTATTTCCTTGTTATTTTCTATATCAAAACTTAGTTGTAAATGGCAACTTTTTTAAACCAACTCGTGAACAAAAACTCATTTTAATCTTAAACTGTTTTGACATGAACAATGTTTGATACTTTAATCGGTTAAAGAAACCCATCCGTTTCATATTGGTTACTTATAAAAATCTAATATTAATAACTAATGCAATACATTTTATATTAAATAAATTAACATATTTATGATGGTATTAATTCTTTTAAATTATGATGGAATTATTAAAAATTGAAAATGAAATATTAAAAAGAGAAATGTAGTTAATGTGAGAGAGATGAGGGAAAACTATTGGACTAAAATCGCATATTTCGACAAACCATAGGGACGAAAACTGTAGTTCACTCAATAATAATAGATTGAAATAAAAAAAGATAAAATATAAAACTATTAATAAGAAAAAGAAATATATATTTAACATGAGAGAAATGGAAAAATTTTGTAAGGATCACTCATGTATAATGGTATATGGCATTAAGACCCGTGTAGAACACGAGTTAGAATAAATAAATTGATTTAGATAATAACGCAATGTAATATGTCAAATGATATAAAGATATAACATATGGTAGAATAAATTACATATTACACAATACGAAAATAAAAAATTGTTGAAAATTAATCTCTAAATATTTTTTTGTATACAATATTTGTAATTTTAACCTACATATCAAAATTAATAGTCTTGTTTTGTTTTTTTATTTCAAATTTAGATAATGAAACACATCATTTACCATGCGTTAAAACAAGTTGTCTAAAAAACAAATCAAACCATCTATAGTGATTGACTTTAGCTTTTATTAATCTTCATTGCAAAATAAACATAAAGTTAAAATTTCTTTATTTGAAATTTATTATTTTATCTGTATCAACGTGAAAATTTGTTACTTATAAAAGCTTAATATTAATAACTAATACAACATATTTATATAAAATAAATAATATATCTATGTTTGTATTAAAATTTTAAATTAACAAATAATTATTAAAAAGAGAAAATAATTGATTAAGAAGGAAAAAAAGAGTTAAATATAAAACTACTAATAAAAAGGAAAATGCATTTAATAAGAGAGAGATGTAAAATTTTTTTATAAAAAACTATCTTATATGATGGCATATGACATTAAAAACCTTTATTTATTATATAGTATAGATACTCTGGCCACGTATCACAATCATATTGCTCAATGTTCTTTTTCTCAACCTTCTCACCTCTTTCATATTTACATTAAACAATCAAAATATATTAAACATCTAATTTTAATCATATCTTAATTTAAAATTTCATAGATTAATAAAATTAAATATGCTATTTTTTCTAATATAATGTGATTTATTAAATAAAATAATGTAAAGTAAAGCCTGAGATTTATTTATTTGTTAAGAGAAAATCACATTTTATTAATCCCATCCTTTTTAACATTAATAATCTTGTCTTAAAAATTTGTTGGCATCGATCACATCTTTCTTACTGTTGTTTTCATTTGACCCTGTTAAATAAATACTTTATCCGGTGGTAGTAGAAGGCTTGGGGTTCTCTAGTGGGGACTCAAGTTCAAATCCCATTCGTGCCACATTTGTGTGAATATTGACAATGAAGAATTTGAGCTAGACCCTGTGCAAAGGTTGTCAGTTCGTACCCTGAGCCCACCTGGTTTTCGTCCCACCGTGTGTTACGCCAAAGAGTTCTGCTCTTGTTGTGGCACAACGGCTGTCAAGTGACAGTCGGCGGTATGGTTTCCCGGGGGAACACACAAGCCAAATTCTGAATCCAACGTAAACCCGGTTAAGACAACATAGTATGGCCAAAGTGTGGCATCCGGACTATCCAAATTTGGAGAGTGCGGCAGCCTAAATACAAAAAAATCCCCATTATGAAAAAAAAAACTTTCCCTTTAATAAATTTTTGAATTTTAAACTGACGTTTTAGGGTTTTTGATCAGAAAAATACCAGTCGATTGATGTAAAACTTATCTCGAAACGGTGCCCTAAACTACTTGTTTTTTGTTAATTTGAAGTTTAAACAACCGAATTGAAACACCGTTTCATCGTTTGGAACACCATTTCGAGGTAAGTTTTATATTAATCGACTAACATCATCATTCCGATCAAAAACTCTAAAGAGGTCCGGTGAAAACAAAGAATGTGAAAGGTGAGTCCAGTGACAATTTATAAGATGAGATTATTAACGTCCAACCTAAAAAAGTTATGATTAATAAAATCTAATTTTTGTTGAAATACACAGGGGTGTATGAAAACTCCTTATAACTTTTTGATAATTATAAAAATATAACTTATTAACTTTCCTCTCTGTTGTAAAAAAAAATCACAAACACTTGAATTTATTCCTTATAAAAATTTAGTAAGTTGTGAAAATAAGAAAAAGAAAAGTAGGGGCAGAATGGTAATTAAGAAAGTTGCAAGTGCAACACAACAATACAACTGAGAGAGGAGAGCAAAGCAAAAGCAAAGTAATGGAAGTTGAACAACCACCAGCGAAGCAGCGGCGGAGTTGGATGGTGGACCCACCCACCGACCGGCCGGTTCGCGTCTACGCCGACGGCATCTACGACCTCTTTCACTTCGGTCACGCTCGTTCACTTGAGCAAGCCAAGAAGTCGTAAGTTTTTCTTTTTTCTTCATTTTCACTTATTAGCATATGGATCTGGGTTTTGATTTTAATAAGTTTACTTTTCTTCACTTTATTTGAATCATGCTGTTTGTGTGGATTGCTGTTGGTGCTTAGGGTTTTAAAATGTTACAAATCATAAGAGTTGAGTCTCCAAATATTTTGATGGATCTAGACAAATTAAATTAAATTCAGCTAAGGACTAATTTTGCAAACACTTTATTGCTAATGTATCATAAGAGTTGAGTCTCCAGCACGGTCGACTTGATGTTTTCAAACTGATAAATAACTATACATACTGGTTTCATTCATAACAATGCTTAAAACCTCAAATAACTCTACATACTGGTTTAATAGATCCACCCCTGTTTTGATGTAAATCTGAAATCGTTTTCTGTTTTGTTAAAGAAATTTTGGTCAAGAATATGTTTGTGATGAACACATAAGCAAGCATTATATGAACACATAAATGGCTCATCTAAGTAACCCATTTCCAAGCTATGTAAACATATGAGAATTAAATTAGATACTATATTATGTTGGCGTTGTTACTTGCCAATTGGGTTGGTGAGAGATGCGCTACTCCTAGGCAGCCGATTCCAAGTTGTTTATTATTACTTTATGTAAACTGCATGACATGAACATACAAAATTACCTTTAATGTTGTGTAACTGTGCTGTTTCACTTTCTAAATTGTCTATAATCTCAAGCATTAAAATAATCAACAACGTTGCTAATTTGCTATAATTATCCTTCTAACAATAGGAAGAACATTAATACATGCAGGTTACAAGGAAGTTGAAAACTCTAGATCTACTAGGATTACAAATCAGCTTTTGAATGATTATGTAAATATATAAAAGCAATTACATAAAATCCATTTCCAATTAAGTAACAAGATTGCTAGTAAAATCCCCTATTACTGCTAAACTACTTAAACATGCACACCATAAAATTCTAGTACCATGCCTCTACCAGATCAGTTAAATATTCATTCTCTCATCATATATATTAATTGATCAAAATGTATATACTATTTTATCATGATTAATCAATTTCAGATTCTATAGATTCTAAGGATGATTATATATCAAAGTTCAGGTAATCTGTTTTTTGGGATAATCATGTTTTTTTTTTGGATAAAATGAGCAAATGACATCATATATATTAATTGATCAAAATGTATATACTATTTTATGTGTATAAATATTTTTTTGTTAGTTTCATGGATGTATATTATAATTTATCTAGGGTCACGGTATGTACTTGAATAGCCTTATTTGTCACACAGACAACAACTATACATGGCTATATCCAGAGTTATAAGTAGACATATATGTTACCATATAAAGAGTTACAAGCAGACATGGACTAAAGATTTTGATTTTTGATAAACAATGTATACCAACCAATACAATCACAAATGTAGTGTACAAGGAAGGTTTTACTCCATCCGTCCCATTAAAAGTGTCAATGTTTCTTTTTTTGTTTGTCCCATTACAAATGTCTACTTTCAAACTTTATTAGTCAATTTCCAAATTTACCATTAAACACACACAATTAACATTAATAACCAATATTGATGGACCCAATTTTCAAGGGCATTATTGTCATTTGGTAAGCAAGAAAAGTAATCATTCAATCTACCTTAAACTTTGTGTTTTCAAACCATGGCACTTCTAATGAGACTGAGGGAGTACTTATTTGTAACATATTTGTGTAATCTTAGTTATGTAATTTTCGTAATTTTTCATATAAATTGTAATTGTATTAACAATATGACCATTTTGTTGACTGTAATTCACTTAATGGTTAAAGTTTAAAATTTTTATCAATTATGCGTGTAATATACGGGCCTCAATCTAGTTTATACTATAAACATGTCCACTATATGTGCATATCTTGTAAGCTGTAACATTGTTTTCTCATCTTATCTATAGGTTTCCAAATACTTACTTGCTTGTTGGATGTTGCAATGATGAAGTCACCCACAGGCTGAAGGGTAAAACTGTGATGACTGACCAGGAGCGTTATGAATCTCTTCGTCACTGCAAGTAGGTTTAATTTAACTTTTCAAGACTCGTGCTTTTAATAAGTCAGTATATAATGATTTTTTTTCCCTCAATACAGTACCTAGTTGAGACATGAATATATTCTTTGATATTTCATGAGCTTTCAACAATCATGATATAATTGTGCATTTTCGGACTTATGCAGGTGGGTCGATGAAGTTATTCCGGATGCACCATGGGTACTTACACAAGAATTTATGGATAAACATGCAATCGATTATGTTGCACACGATTCTCTTCCGTAAGTATTCGTAGATGCATGTACATTTACAGCCATGCATCCGTACACATAAGTTACACGCAGGCTAACTTCATCCTGCTCATGTTAAATGGAATCATATTAAAGGCATTAATATGTCGTTAAATATTTGATGCATAACAATATTAATTTTTTCTAACTCCATCAAATCAGTTATGCGGATGCAAGTGGTGCTGGAAACGATGTCTATGAATTTGTAAGTTGAATTTGTCAAATCAGTTTTAAGAAATGTTCTCTTTCTATAATGTTATACTAGCTTAAATGTAAATATGTTCTTATCTTGTAAATATTCAATTTTTTTACTATGTTTAATTCATTCACGATACGTACATTATTTCTGTGTAGGTCAAATCGATTGGAAGATTTAAGGAGACAAAACGGACGGATGGGATTTCAACATCAGATATAATCATGAGAATTGTGAAAGATTACAATGAGTATGTGATGCGCAACTTGGACCGAGGATATTCAAGAAAAGATCTTGGTGTTAGCTATGTTAAAGTGTGTTTTTTGATATTTTAATATTAATATTTTAGAATTATATATTACGTACCTCAATTAACCGTCACATCTTATTTGTTTTAGGAGAAGAGGTTGAGAGTTAACATGGGTCTAAAGAAGCTGCAGGAAAAAGTAAAGAAGCAACAAGAAAAGGTAATTATTTTTTATTAATTTGTTTTTTGCACGTTACACTTTTATTGTAGGTATCTATGATATTTACTTCCTTGAAAGCATTATCTTTTATTTATTTATTTCATTTTTTTTGAGAATTTGTCTATTTCGGTCATGTGTTATTTTAAATAGGTCAAATGGGTCATATTAACTCAAGCCGACCCCTTTTGACTTGCCATGAGGTGGTCAACATTTCAATAGTGTTAATACGTTTTATCGTGCAGGGCATTTGGCAACTAGTTGTAAATATATTTGAAATATTAAGCTCTTTTCAGCATTTATTTTTAATTTGTGTGGTTAATTAAATGGCTAGGAGATTTCACAAATCTACTTTATTTTTATTCTTAGAGCACATAATAACAGCTCGTATAAAAGGATTCAAAACTGTGATTTGTTACTCGTTTTATAATGCTTCAAGTTAGATGTGGCAATTTCGACTTATATTTGGGTTTTGTTTTAACTACAAATCATGTGGGTTAAGCTAAAATATTTATCGAAAGAAAAAAAGAAACGGGTTGAAAATTATCTTAACTGTATTCAACTGCATAAAGCTCTTCTAAACCGCATTTTTAAAAATAGTTTTGTAATCATATGACACACGTTAATCATAGATACTAATTTAAAAATGGAATAATATTGTGTCCATATTACAGATCCAAACAGTGGCGAAGACTGCTGGTATGAATCATAACCTCTGGGTGGAGAATGCTGATCGTTTGGTTGCTGGTTTTCTTGAACGGTTTGAAGAGGGTTGCCATAAAATGGTAGTTATCTGTTTCTCTCTTAGTAATTTAAAATATCAAACTGATAAAATTATTTCTTTCAACTAATTGGAAACTAGTTAGATGGGTTAAATGCAGGGTTATGCATGGGTTGGTTTTGGATTCCAACCAAACCAACAACCGAAAATTTGACATTTGAGTTTTTAAAACTGTTCAGTTCATGTTTTCATTAGGTTCGGTTTTGGTATTTTTGGTTTTAACATTTGGGCTTGAATTTTTCAGGCTGAAAAAAGTGGGCCCAAAGTAATGCATTTTGGCTAAAAGTTGGGTCCTAAATCTTGTTGTTAGTTAAATGATTAATTATTATACATTTGGAATTTGGGTCGGTTTTGGGCTTAATGCTAACCAAAAACTAAAAAAATAGGGTTCGGTTTTTTCGTTTTTTTATCATTTAGGCTTGAAAGTTTTCGGTCGAAAAAAAAGTGGCTCATAATAATGAATTTGGGTTAAAAGTTCGGGCCTGATTTTTGTTGTTTATTAATGATTAGTTAATTATTATACATTTGGGCTAAAATACTTGGGTTACACTATTTTTTGAATTCTTATAAATTACTTAACAATGAACATAATACAAAAAAAAAAATCCAGACATTCGGTTTGGGCTGGGTTTTTAGGTTTTAATTACACACAAAACTGAAAGCTCGATTTTTATGGAAACATAAATTCCAAACCGTTGGTTTTTGTTTTAGTTCGGCTATTTCGGTTTGGTTTTTTCTTACTGATCCGCCTGATCGTTTGTTTGGTTTCATGCATACCCTTATTTAAACATGTTGAATGTGTATTCAAAATGCATAAAGTTTCTAACCCTCTTTTCAAACAAATTCGATTATTACTTGCAATACAAAAATCTTTGAAAACTTGAAAAAAAGAAAGAATTTAATGGTTGTGGGTCTGCCAGATCTGACCTGACTAACACCTTCCACTCGTACAATCTTGCCCAGTTTGTCCCATTTTGACCCGTTATCTCACTTTTAAAAACGCAGATGAAACAATAATTGAAAAGCTAGAAATGAAACTTCGGGCAAAACATAACTAGTATTTTAAATCTTATATATTCAGGGAACTGCCATTAGAGACAGAATACAAGAACAGCTAAAAGCAAACGGGAGGGGACTCGGTTTTGACAAGAATGGTGATGAGGTGGCAAATGATGACGATGAATGTTATTATGACTATAGCTCCGATGAAGAAGACTACTCGAGTGGTGCTGAAGAAGCATTATCAGCATAATTACATCATTATCCTTATGGAAGTTTGCTCAGCTATCAACTATGTGACTTAAGTGTGGACAATATAGGTTGTGATATAAATTGAGAGTTTTATTGTATGATAATTCTGCTATACCTGTTTTCGTTTGTGTTCATACTAGTGTTTGAACTTGGAATGGTTTTTTAAACCTCGCAACAGAAAGTTACTTTTAGACTACAGTATGTTGTTTTCATTGAAGCTTTTATCGATTTTGTTTGGTGGTTTAACAGTTTTTCTTAATTCCATCTGTCTTGCCAACACACGAAACAAAATATAGAAGATGTGCATTCAGGTATAGAATCAAGTACTGATAGAACCGGGTACATATCTCCTTCCCGCCCCTGTCATCTTCCCAACATCTCTAGTCTCTCTCCCCCAATATTTCACCAAGAAAAAGGCATCATCACCAATGGAATATATCGCCATTACCGACCATATGATAGCTTGTTGTCAACCACCACTCCACCCCTGTTCTCTCTCTCTCCTCTTTTAGGTGCGACCACTTGTAATCGTTGAAGAACAATGACATGAAAAAAAAGAAGAAATGAAACAAGGAAGGGAAATTTTATTATCTCAGAATGAAAAAATTACAATTACATAGAACAAGAAAACTATATATATACACAAAACATATGCGGCGCGTAACTTAAACGCCGTGAAACATATACGACGTGTATGTGTTCACAAACATACAAACGTATCACATATACGTTCACACCACCACACAACACCAACGATGGCGGAATGAAGGCGGGGTATTATTCAAAGACTAAGAAAATCTTTTCATAAACTTACTTGCAGCCTCATTTTTGTTTTGTGCTTCTAATTAGTAACGATTATTTATTTAAATGTGATAACCTGTTCAATATTATTTCATATTTTGATTAAGAGCCGGAGGTCTCACAGGAAACAACCTCTCTATTCTTATGGGGTAGAAGTGAGGTTGTCTACATCTTACCATCCTCAGACTCTACCATAACTTTGTTATTAATGGGATTTGCTATTGGTGTTTTGTATTCAGAGGTTTGCTAAATGATGTTGGCGGTTTTTGTTATTGTTAATTAATTATTTATTCAATAGATTATGTCCTGCGACCTTTGGATGTTATATGTTCCGTTCTTAAGTTAGGCTAAGACATTTTATGGACTTTGTGTGTTTGAGAAAATTATGATTTGTGTTCCTGTGCTTTATGGGCGAAAGAACGTTGAGGGCCCGATTCTTAAAATGCACATTATGAGTCATGGTGGTTTCAGGCGGAATAATGTTAAGTCCTTTTGTCAGTTTTTCGTAAATACAAAATCACGAAAGTATTATCCGTACGATCCTAGGACGGCCGTCACACTTAATCAGAAATATTCTTTTAGGTCTGAAAAGTGTAAAGGCTAAAATATGTATCTCTTGTCTGTGGTAGGAGTGCCCTAAATTATTCTATTTATAGGCCTACTACCACCTGACAGTTGTCCCATCTTCTAGAAACCCTAATGACTTGTACATATTCAAATTACATATTCAAAACATACTAAGTGTAAAAACAGGTCTTCTGGGTAGACTTTGTATCAGATGTCTTCTCCGAGTAGGCATTGTGCCTTTTGTCTTTTACGAGTATACCTGGTAACCTTGATGTGTGCTGGAGAATAGTTCTCCGAGTAGACTTTACTTAGAGTATTTTCCTAAGAAAATACTCACCTAGCAGACTTCAATCTTCTTGACCATATCAAACTTTGCCCGATATAATCTAACGAGCAAACTTGTTCTTCAGATATCCTTTCAACTCTTTGCTAGTGAATAACTTATTAGCAAAGCAAAGTGTGCTGGTAACACTGTAGCTTGCTAGGAGTTGACCTTGCCCGACAAAGTCCTTAAGATAATTCTTTAACAACTTTCATCAAGCATGCTCGGACCACTGTTTTAT
Organism: Bidens hawaiensis; assembly: GCF_021521415.1. NCBI lineage: Eukaryota > Viridiplantae > Streptophyta > Magnoliopsida > Asterales > Asteraceae > Bidens > Bidens hawaiensis. Next base: position 62,792 of record NW_027498074.1, read on the forward strand.
TAATGAATAACTTGCTAGATCTTCCAAGTACTTGGCCTCAAAAGCTTGGTGAACCAAGAGCTTACTCGGAAGCAAACCTTGCTTGGCTATGAAGAACAACCTTGCTAGACATAGTGAACCATGCTCGGATTGACACTAAAGAAGACTTCTAGAAGATAACCCTGCCCGAAGGAAAAAATACCTTGCTAGGATAAGTAAACCTTGCTCGTGAGTCCAAGTGTGCTCGGATTCCTTTCTTAGCTATTTCTGAGGAGTGTTGAGAAGATTCCAATCTCCCTTAATCATTCTTAAGTCATTTCAAGTCAAATCTTTGACTCAACAGATACGTTGGGAAGATGTCTGAGATAATGAATTTTCTATGCAATTCTAACGCGTGATTCGTGTTTGTCATGCGTTTGGGATTCATAGTCATGCGGACTGGAAAATCAAGAGATTCAAGAAATGAAGACAAAGAGCACGAGATGAGGGGGAGTTTTTTGGTACATGTTTTGTGCGCGAGGTCTTTGTTTAATGTATTTGGTCTTTGTACAAAGTATAAAGGGTATTTTGGTAACTGTATAAAAGTTCATTTGCTATTGTAAGGCACATTCTCTAGAGTAGCTTATAACGAATGTGTCCCCGCGTGTTTATTCGTGTTCATTCGTTAGACATGTTAATGAATGTGAACAATGAATGTACTTATTCATTAGTATAGCATATAGATGTTAACGTATGATAGAGAATGACACTCATTCGTTATGGCTCGTATAACGAATGAGGTAATCGTCAATATATACCTTGTAAAAGTATTTTTAAAGTAATCAGTTCTTATTACTATCGTTTTGAGTACTGTTATGCTGCCCAATTATGCTCTCAATACACACAATAACGTAAACCTAATCGTAAATCATATCTAATACTATAACCGTAATCTTATTGATCTCGTAATCAATCGTACACTGGTTTCACAGAAAGGCCTTGTATTGAGACATCAACATATCGAATTTATACTTTAATCGTCCAAATAAACCCATGATAAGATCTTTCTCAAATTCACACCTGTCATCATCGGTATCTTCTAACCATAATAATTTATGTATGAACTCAATGTTAATAACGATATTCTTATCTTCAACCTCGGCTTCAATATGATTCTCCTCTGGAACGTATTTGGCCGTGTTCCAGAAAGATCTAATAATGCTGAAATAGATAGGCACATCTGCAGAAATAGCATAATGGATTCTTAATCGCCTGAGAAACGCTAAAATACCGCCAAACATCGCCCATCCAAAGAAATCGTCATTTAAGAACACACAAATGTTGTGCTTTTTATCATATGGTAACTCAACTTGTGCTTCTCCTGCTACTTTCTATTCTTGGACTACCTCAACCTCTTGAACAATAGGATGCTCTTGTTCAAGAACATCAATATGCATTTCGTCGGCTATATCTGTAAAACCGAACAAGTTAAAATCACTATTATACTTTAAAACTAAAATATTTTCAACACTTGGTGAAAATATTTCATATTCTGTTAAAATTGTGCATTCACATTCGTTAAACCTTAACGAATAGGCTATCTCATTCGTTAAGTAACATTAACGAATGAAATAATTTGTTAACATAGTTTAATGAATGACCACATTCGTTAATATTAACATATTTGTTAACAAATTAACTCTCATTCGTTATATGATCTAGTGAATGATCCTTATTCGTTAAGAATCATAACGAATGTGTTCAATCGTTATCAGTAACACAAATGAGAAACTCATTCACTACTAGTTAAACGAATGGGTAAAGACGAATGGTCACTTTGACCATAACATGTCAAAGTCAAAATTACAATGAACAATATAAATCAAATATACAAATTTGAATTCCTAAATCATTCAAAACATCTTGTTTTACATTAAAACTTGTAGGATGTCATCAATATTATATCGACAACAAAACCTAACCAACTAAATGATTAAATTGATAGATAATAGGATCCAATTTAGAAATTATTAGTTCGTTAAGGTTTGGTTCATTTATGGCCTTGAAATTGAATCCAAATCATGCATTTATAGTACCATTGTACTCATATTTACCTTACAAACCAATCTTGATAATCAGTTAAGTCAAAACACAGGAAAATTGGCAAGAGTGTCTCTTTAGTTTTGCATGTATCGAAGGTAACCGTAATGAACGAATGAATGGCCACTCGTTGTATTGGGATTTATATAGTCTGGATCTCTTGACACGTTTCCCAAGACAATGAATGATCTCATTTGTTATAATGGAGTTAACGAATGACCTTTCATACGTTATATCATCACAAATAACTCCTTATTTGTTATTCATTCGCTAACATAGTTATTGAATGAACTACCATTCATTATCATTTTAACGTATAAGCACTCATTCGTTATCAGTGAGCGGAAGCGAATTTGATGTAACAATGAATGTAACACATTCGTTATTATTTTAATGAATGAATGCTCATTCGTTGCACTGTAGTAACGAATGACCCTTTACTTTTAACGACAATTTTAACATTTCAAACCATTAAATTAACCATCAAAATTTACCTTAAAATAAGATAAAATTTTAATCAAAGGTAAAAGTTTACATTAAAGGCTCATACTTTGACCAACTAAACTTACAACGCGGCAAAAATCTTTTTCTTTTCAAACTTTTATTCTCTTAGCTCGGTAATCGAAAATAACGAAGAAAACAAATCTTTTTGGATTTTTCAAGTTTTAAAACAAAACACAAGTAAAAACTAATCGATTAAATGACAAATTGAGATGTAAACTACGAAAGTAGTATATATCTTTGTGAGATGAGCAAAGAATCATATTGATCAAGAATTCTGTCAATCACAGTTTTATATTTTGGCTTTATTATGACTGGTGCTAAGTTAGTCATTGGTATTATTGTCCACCTAAATCTTATAACAATATTTCAGAAATTTACTTGATATGATTTAATGTTCTATTAGGGAACAAGATATCAGAAACTATCGACCTCTAATATCAATTCTGAATTAATTTAATTTTTACCATGTCACCCAAACTTGACTTAAACCTTGAAATCAGTTGATCAGAATACTTTGAATTTGTGTTTTAGATATCCAACAAATAATCCCCACAACAAGATATGCCACAGTTATCAAGCAGTAGTTCGAGTCCCTTTATCATGGATGAGTATGCACAATTCCATCTGTATGGCTTACATACATTGTATCCCCCTGTGGTCAATTTCTTACTAGTATTAAGACGCGAGCAATGGAGCAACAATTGTATGACTCACAGCGTGGTTTGATCAAGTCGGTAGTGAATTTTTACAAAGTATAACAGTGATCAAGTTTAATGACATATAGTGGCAGATAAACTGTGGTCTAGCCTTTTGAGCATAATAATATTCACCGAAATGAATACCCAGATGAAAACTGCAAAAAGACCCAATGGAGTCCGGAACTTTCGAAGCATCCTGTCAATATAAGATTTAAGGCTGTAACACCATACATCATTGAAGTGTTAATCATTAACTAGACGCTTTAGTCATTTAAATTTGTAACATTTTTGGTGATCAAATATATTTAAGGCTTGAGTATGACAGGTTATTACATTTTTGACTTCTTCACCAAGACTTTGTAAGAGAATAACACCTCTTTCAATTTGGCAGTTTTTATGTTTATATCACATACTCTTCCTTACTAATTTGTTTAAGACCTACCAATACACTAATACAATTAAGCATACAACCTTTTTCGCCTTTTTTTTTTTTACTGAATTTAGGATATAAATGATCAAATTACTATAATTTCCCTTTATGCTTCAAAACTCATTTTGAAGAGCTTTGGTAAAAAGGTCTACATTTTGATGATCCGTGTGTACCTTTTCAATGTCAATTAGTTTCTTTTCGTAACAATCACGAATAAAATGGTAACGAATTTCGATATGTTTTGTTTTAGAATGGTGCACGGGGTCTTTCTTTCTACATATCATAACAGAGTTATCAATAAAAATTGGAGTAGTAAGAAACTTCAAACCGTAATCCGACAAATGTCGATTGATTCATAGAACCCGTGAACACCAAATTGAGGCTGCAACATTTTCAGCTTCAGGGGTTGAAGTTGGGACCGTTGTCTGCTTCTGACACTGCCGGGAAACAAGCCGGTTTCCTAAAACCTGACAAACCGCCGTTGTAGACTTCAAGTTGATCTTGCATCCTCCATAGTCGGAATCTGAGAAAGCATTAAGATCAAAACTATCGTCCTTGGGATACCATAACCCGATGTCGGGTTTACCCTTTAGATATTGGAAAATACGCTTCACAATCGCTAGATGAGTCACTCAGGGACTCACTTGATACCTGGCACAAATACAAACAAAAAACATTATATTAGGACAGGATGCATTTTAATGCAATAAAGAACCTATCATCGCTTGGTAGAGAGTATATTCAACGGTATCATCCAATTCGTCCGGTGACAAAGTATGACCCGCAAGAAGAGGAGTAGAAGGGATTTTTCCGGCAGTTATTTAAATCGGCTCAAGACGTCGTTCAAATACTTTTTCTGATGGATAAAAATCCCATCATTAGACTGATGAACCTGCACCCTAAAAAGAAACTCATCTCTCCCATCGAGCTCATCTCGAACTTTGTTTGCATTGACCTCTCGAATTACTTACATAACTCGTCATTTGTTGAGCCAAATATAATGTCATCGACATTGATCTAGAAAAGGAGTAAATCTTCTTCGACCATCTTGTAAAAGAGTGTACAATCGACAATCCCTCGTTTGAACCCACTATCAATCAAATGGTTACCAAGTGCGCTATACCAAGATATTGGAGCTTGATGAAGACCATATAGAGCTTTGTTTAATCGGTAACACGCTCAAGATAGTCCGGATCTTCAAAAAAAGGAGGTTGTTTCACATAACCTCTTCATGAAGCTCCCCATTAAGAAACGCACTTTTAACATCCATATGATAGACCTTGAAATTCTTAAAGACAACATAGGCTAAGAAAATACATATAGCCTTTAGTCTCGCAACCAGAGTATATATTTTAGTGTAATCCATGCCCTCTTTCTAATTAAAACCTTGCACAACTAATAGTGCTTTGTTGCAAACAATGACCCCACAATCATCTTTCTTGCATTTAAATACCCATTTTGTATGGATAGCCCTTTTAAACCGATTCAGTTTATCAATGAGATCCCAAACATCCAGTCTCACGAATTGCTGCAAGTGCATCGCTTTTACCCAAGATGGATCTTAAAATGCCATAGGGAAACTTGCGGTTTAATCTGAGATAAGAAGTAGGTGTATCTAATGATACTCATGATTCCCGAAGCATGCAAATCTGCATATACATACAATACATTATTGTCGCATACGTTAGCTACTTGTCGTCGTGTGCGAACACCGTCATTCACATCACCAATTATATTGTCTTGAGGATGATACTAATTAATCCGAAGTGCCATATTTTCAGGAACTACAACGTTATCTTGAAAATCAGTGACGTTTTCTTCAGCTGATTGATCAATCAAATATTTGGAAGATTCTTCGACATGTAACTCAGGAACATCTTGAGTTTCAACCAAAGTAGCGGATGAAGAATCTTTAAAATAGGTATTTTCTGAAGAGACAGAAACATCATCTGATATCTCAGGTTGAGTGTGTACCACGTTGTTCTCATAATTAGAAGATCTTGGTATGGAAAATATTTGTTCTTCCAAATATGACCTAACCCAGTCTTCAGTTTGTACCTCAACCGAAGGAGTGAATGAATTAAATAAACCTTCAAAATCAAACATCCAGGCAGGTCCCTTATCAGCAGGTAGTGTAGTGTATTGTTGACAATCAACATGATACCATTCCTCTACACACCAAAAAGAGAAGTTAAATACATGTTTTTTATGTGATGCTTACCCAAGAAAGTAACCCTCAATTGCATTCTCTTCAAATATACCCACCCCACGTTTAAGCATGGTGCAAGGACACCCAAATGGTTCAAGAAATTGAAGGTTTGGCTTAGGATTATTAAGCAGCTCATAACTTGTTTTCTTGACTCTGTAACCGTTAGAACAAGATTCAATGTATAGCAATTCCAGAATTGGACAGGAAGCTTCAAACCTGCCAACATTATTCTAGCCATTTTAATCAATGTTCTATTCTTTCTCTCAGCTACACCATTTTGTTGTGGCAAATACGAAGCACTGTATTCACGATAAATTCCCTTTTGAATACATAAAAAGTCTAACACATTATTCTTGAACTCCATGCCGTTATCACTTTGAATACATCTCACTTTATGTTTGTAAAGTGATTCGATCTTGGTGATCAAATTATGTACGAGAGCTGGTGTGTGATCCTTAGTACTCATAAATAACACCCACTAGAATCTTGAGTAGTCGTTGGTAGCGAATAGGAAATGCAAATCTCCAGCAATACTCGAATGATTCACTAGACCGAACAAATCCATATGAAGTCGTTCCAAAGTAGTATCAATGGAGTTGATCAGCATCAACGGGTGTGATTTCTTCTTATGTTTTCATTTCTTGCATGCAGCACATGATCGATCAATTTGAAGTTCTTCAACGAGACATCATCCACCGAATCATTCGCCATTAAATGATTCATCTTGCGAATGTGAATGTGACCTATTCTTCTGTGCCACAAGATTGTGTCCTTCTTGGTTGCTTTCGAGACAAAACACGTTGCAATAGAAGAAGATGTTATTTTAGAACCCATATCGAGTACATATATATCACTCTATCAAGGAGATTGCATGAATACTATAATTTTAGGAATTACGAAACCGGTTGAAGAATAACGCATTCCTTATCTGTGAATAAAGCGGTAAACTTCTTATCTCAAATCTATGACATGCTCACAAATTGCGTTCCACTTTGTCACAATAATTAACTTGCTCAAATGTAATACGACCATTCGATACTTCTCCCTCTTTTGTTATCATTCCACCTTGATTACCTGCAAACACTACGTATCCCTCTTGAATGTATTTAACATTTGAAAGAAGACTAAGGTCACCGGTGATGTGCCGTGAGTATCCACTATCCATAATTCATTTTTTGCATGAAATAATATTGGTTGTACTCTACACAAAAAGGTAAATGATTAGTTCAAAAAGGCAGCCTAGGCCTCAGTCTTGGGCTCCTATTTTGTTTCCTTTTCATGAACAATAATCCTAGGTTTCACTTGTAATTAATTAATTGAGTATAAGTAAAAGGTTTATATGAATTTCTTCTAAGATATGAATCCTTAATCACATTTGAATCCTTGTTATTACAAATTTGTTTAACAGGGTCAAACGATTAGCTTTTCACATTAGACCCATAGTAACATGCACAACCTTTCGTGGATTAACATCATGAAACATAATGTGAGTATCGTCAAGCTTGACTTGAGGAGATTGTCTTTTCAAAATCTGCTTAACCACGAGAACTCGTTCCTTGGTTAAGGGTTTTTTTAGTCATTTTAACCGTAGATACACATTGTCGTACAACATGACCACGTTCACCTCATGAGAAGCAAGTTCTCATATCCACAAAAGTGTGTGGTGACTTAACAACATCAAGTGAATACTTGGATTGAAAAGATGCAACTTTTACTTTAGAATTACCGACTTGATTAGCACGTTTGTTTTTGTAAAATTCAAGATTAGAACAATATAGAAAAGCCCTGAAATCCGATCTAGTTGAACTTACAAATTTCATGAGTTCAAAAAACTTCACTTGATTTTTCACTTCTGATTTAGATTTGCAAACCAATTTAGTGTTTTCAAAAGCTTTCTCAAGTTCATTTAAGCTTGAAGTCTCATTTTGAAAAACACTTTCAATCAATTCAGGTTTAATCAAATGTAAAGAAATGTCTTTCTGATCAAATACTTTATCCACACCCTTTAACTTGTAAACCCTCCCAGCTTTAATTTTACTCTCACTAGGATTAATTAATCTCATTAAATCCTCATCATAAATTACTGGTTTTTCTGATTTCTTTTCATTCTCTTTTGATATGTTTGAACCATAACTGCGTCTTCAAACTCATGTGGTTCACAAATAATATGATTAGAACGTAGAATGTTCTTTTCTTTGTGTACCACATCAGGTTCAAACACATCTTCAATTACAACACCATCAACAGTTTCTGAGAACACCTTATTACTTTGAACATAAGTTTCAAGAGTTGGCTTTTTAAGAACGGGTTTCACCTGTTAAGTTCTTCCTTTTTTATTATTGTTTCCACAATCACGAGAGGATCACCGGTCAATGGGCTATCAATGTCAACTTTCTTACGGTCTCACGTGAATGGATTGGTTGTATAATAATTTGAAATGGTGGAGGAAATTCAACAAAAACCAATCCATTTTTGGTTCCCTTTTGTTGCCCACTAACTTCAATTATCTCATTTAATAAAGTGAGGAATAGATTTATCAAGTTTGTTCTTCAACTCGAGAACCTCATTTTGAAGTTCAATGATCTTTGTTCTTGATTTCAAGATCTAATGAAACTGTGTATTAATAATAACTAATTTAATTGAAACTTTAGCTTTCATATCATGTTTACTATTAGATAAAGCCTCAATTTTTTCAATATATGTTACCTGGATACAGTTATCACGAACCATAGCTAAATCTTTCACTAATGTGTCATTGTGATGACAAATAGATTCAAGTTTAGACTTGCTTTCATCACATTGAGACATTTTGAAATTATAGTTTCACTCATCAATTCTAGAATTACTTTAACATACTCAACTAACACAGGAGTAGAAATGTTTGAACTAACCTCTTCAATTTTGGCCACGCAGGCAAAAGATTTTTGTCGCTCCTGGTTTGAATCACCTAAATCGGTATTTGTTTCTGATTCGTCACTCTTGTCAGCCAATCTGTCACCTCTAGCATCCTCAAATTGCTCAACCGTCTCAAACATAGCAAGATTTGCTTGATTACCATTAGGTTAATTACCTAAAAGTCTCTGTGACCAATCAATGCCATTATCAGCAATCGAGGCTTGTGATCATCCAGTTTTAACTGATTCACCCCATCTAACTTTTCTTTTGACTCAAAATTATACTTCTTGGTTGAACTTCTTTCTTGAGTCTGGGTCCTGAATATTCCATCTTTGGTTTGTCACATTCCTTTGCAAAGCGACCAAACTCTTGATATTTGTATCATTTGACCTTTAACTTATCAAATCCAACCCTGTTGTTCAATGTTGGCAAGTCATTTCCAGTTCTTTGCATGAACTTTATCACCTTCCTTACAATCATAGCCATGTTCCATTTCAGATCCATTAACTCAAGATCATCTAAATCGATCTGATCATAATCTTCATCTATTAGTTCACTTGTAGCAATATTTCTACACCCATTGTTCATAAGATGTCATAAATGCACTCATGAAGGCAAATTGTTGTTCAACCTTTTCATAATTACTTGTGGTGGTTGTGGAATTTAAGAGCTTGCACCAGCAGATGAAGTACCAAATCCAGATGCCATAAAGCATACATTAGGAATAGAATCTCCACCTTGTGGAATCTCTTGACTAGTGTGTGAATAAAAAGCAGTGATTGAAATAGAATTGCTACTCACAGGAAGTGATTCACCATATAAAGTAGGGTCTTGATTATCTTTTGAGGAATTTTGATACTGCAAGTCATATTCTCTTTCTTCGATCTTTTGAACGAACTCTATGGCAGTAAATTATCATGTTTGAAGAAGACATTCTCTTTAAGTACTAGAAGAATGGTAGAATATGAAAGAAATGTTATCAGATTGACTCGATTCCATCTCAAAACCTTGTCAACATTTCTTCGACTGTTTCCCCTTTCAATAAGCAAAAGTTTCTAAATTGGAACTCAAGCATTATTTTCTTGCTTTCCTATGTATTTCCCACATTCGTTATCCTCAGATGTTGAAAAAATGCAACACATATCTTAATGATTGCAACTTGGTGTAAGATATTCTCTAGTAATGCGATAGTCAGGTGAATAGGACTTTGTTTCAATCTCCAAAGCTTTCTTTTCTTCAACTGCGTAACTTTCAAATGGTTTCTCAGTATAATTTGTAGTAGGATCACCAAGCATCGGAGGTATACACACAACACCCAAGCTACGAATACAATCCGGATGAACAGATCCCAAATGTGCACGAAACCTTGGTTCCCATTTGGAAAAGTTACATAGCTTCATGAGCCTCGGGCATTTAGTATGAGATCCGATCTTAGTATCCAAATTCAACATCTGTTTCATAAGAGCATTCTAGGAAGTTAAAGCATAGAAATTTGCCATTTTGAAATTTAAAGGTGAAAACTATTATTTTGAAAGTTGAGGGTTGAAATTGTCAAAATGTGATACTTATGGGTCACGAATGAGAAATAATTTAGTGACTAAGGAGTTTGTTTGGGTTACAAATGAGTGAACAAGAATGTAAGATGTTTGGGTAACGAATGAACCACGAATGAACAATAAGAAATGGTATTGTTTAAAATGAGAAATGTACGAATGTGGTAATCTGAGTGATGAATGAGTGTATAACGAATGTTACTGTTCAAGCGGATGAACAATAACAAATGAGTGGTATTATTCAAATGAATGAACAATAGAGTATGAGTGTAAAGAACAATATTTCAATTGAATGGATGAGGTACTGTAATAAAGAATGAGCTGTTAGATCTGGTTGACAACTGGTAAAACAGTTACAACTGCCACACGAATGAGCAGCTAAACTTAACGAATGTGTTGAAGAAATTAACGAATAATCCTTTAAATCTTCATATCTTCAATAGTTAATCTTCAAATCTTCAAACCAATTCCAAACTCGATCCAAGCCACACAAAAACAAGACAAACTCGTCCAAATCTTAACCAAAATCCACACTTAACCGTTTAAAACACTCGTCTCATCATTTTGGACACACTTAAACCGATCCAAACATCAATTACCATCCAAATTAAATTCAATTTTGAACAAAACTAGTCAAAATCAAACTTTGTTCCCGCTTAAACTCAAAATTCTTGAATTATACAGAATTAATACAACTAAATGATCTCAGATGATCAATACATAATCGTGAACAATCCTAACATCAATTCGAATCTACTTAATATTATTACCATGGTTAATTGATTGATTTTGAGTTTTAATAGTTCAAAAATCGATTTCAATACAATTACTTACAATTAACAATCAATTTATACTTCAACTGCTGCGGATATCAATCGTAATTGTTATTCAATAAAACATAGCTTCTGATACCACTCGAGAAACTATGTGTGATTGATTGCTATCACGGATCTAGTCTATTGATATGATATGGCGATTAGAATACTTTAACTATGTGTACTGTGTCTATCGAGAGAATATTTTAATAGAGTAACGACACTTGATTGATAATAATAAGAACTATGTGTAATGTGTCTCGAGAGAATATTTTGACAGAGTAACGGCACTTGATTGATAATGATAAGAACTATTCTTTTACTTCATAACTTACAGGGGTTATATATAAGAGATTACCTAATTCATTATACAAGCCATAATGAATGAGTGCCATTCGCTATCATACATTAGGCTCGTATACATTACCATAACGAATCAACACATTCGTTGTTCACATTCGTTAACATCTCTAATGAATGAACACGAGTAAACACGGGGACTCATTCGTTATTAGCTACCCTAACGAATGAGCCTTACATTATCGTGAATGCCCATTACATTTACCAGTTTACCCCTATACTTTGTATAAAAGATCAAAATACATTAAACAAAGACCCATACGTAGAAATGTGTATCAACACATGATCAAGCTACCTTAGATAGCTATGACTCATGAAACCTACGTGTTGGTGTAGAGTTGAGAATGAAAGAACGATTAATGGCAACTTAAGGAACTCTCTGACAAGTTTGGCAAAAATTGAGCTTAAGAAGTGCAAGTAGTGTTCTATGTTAAGGAATATGCCAAATGTCATAGAGTGTTGCATGGACAAGCTACCTTGGATAGTTAAGACTCATGAACATCGCTCGATGAATGTGAGGCTAAGAACGGTAAAGGCAACTAAAGAACTAAAGATGGTTCAAGCAAGGTTGTGTTTGTGTGTGCGAGAATAACTGTAGGTTCCTGGACGGATCATACACGGGATATCGCTATCTGCGCAGGTGCGGAATCCCTGCGTAGGTAGATACGAGCGTAGAAATACGTATAAATCAAACACACGAGCAATAACCGAAACACGTTATATTGATAACCCGAACACGTGACACTAGGTCACTATTACAGACTATGACACGTAAACTCTCGAACTGAAACAAACCCTAACGAAACTCACTAACACACTAACTCTTGAACCCTTCAAACTGTTACGGTGAACAGTTTAAATAAGCACGACAACTTCGCCTCAGGCGAAGTTGTCCATAACTTCGCTTGTTCAACAAGTTCGCCTGAGCGAACTTGTTGACAACTTCGCTCGTTACATAAACATAAACATAATCAAAAACATAATTACATTACAGACTCGATTACAAACGTTAGACTATGAACTACTGACATACATGTACCAACAGACTCCCCCTTGGCAGTAGCTTCATATCTTGATCTTCAAAGCTTGAGTCTTGTAATCTTGTAGCTTTATGCGTGCGCTCCTTCTCTAACACATACCGACACCACTCTTTGATATTTCCTTGCTTGATCCTTCCAAGCAGGAATGTAGAAGATCTTCTTTTCGTTGAGCATCTTCAGATCAACTTGCGATAGATTAACAAGATGCATCGGGTCGTAAACCCTAAGCACTTCTTGTTCATCCTCATCTTCCATTACCGCCTCCGCTGTTTCACAATCCACGAACCACCATTTTAAGCCTTTGAGCACGTCCTTGGGCATAAGCTTCATCGGTACTTCTTTAAGGCACCGGATCGGTCTATACTTCATAACCATCCAAGGCTTTCCATCAGCTCTCAAGCCTCTATCCTTGTCTTCGACAAGTTTCCCCTTTTGTGGTTTCAGCAGCTCAAACTTCTTCTCCTTAATGCTCTCTTTCCATACGATCTTTCCGATGACTCTAGCCATGTTATTGTCACTTCGATTTATCAACCCCAATCTGGCTAAGTCTTTAACCTCACATTCAGGCAGTGTGTTTAATGATCTCAAAGTTCTCCTGAAGTACTGAATCCCGTCATACCTTTTGATCACGAAGAGCCGCAGCTGCTCATCATATATCCAGCAGATAATACCTTTCTTTGCTTCAGCGTATCCCTTAATATTGTAACTCTTTTTGAACATTTTAGGGACCGCCGGTTTCTTCGTCTTTACGAACCATTGAGCACAACCTTCCTTCCAATTCGGCTGCTCTTCCCATTCAGTATCTTCCCCAACTGTCTCATCACCCAAATCGGGCATCTCAACCTCTGGAATCTCGTGTTCAATATCTTCATCTACTATCTCCCCTTCTTCTATCACACTTTCAACAATAATTTGCTCACCGATCTTCTCAATCTCATCACTCGGCAGCACATCTTCTTCAAGCATAAAATCATCATCATCATCTAGCTCTTTCAATGCGTCGATTACATCATCAACATCATCACCAGCATCCATATCTTCTACATCATCACCAGCTGCGCTTGTAGACTCCCCCTCAGCTGTGGAAGTACCAAGAGCTATAGAAGTTCTTGGCAACTCACCACCTGCACCTTCCGGTGCATTGGGATCATCGTCATGATCTTCTCTCCGTTTTGTCCTCAACTCATCTCCCCTACAGCTCATCTCCCCCTGAGATGCCAAGAACGCTTTCATAGCATCTATGATCTTCCCATGCTCGACCAGGAGGGAGGCCTGTAGTTGGTTTGCTTCCACTAGGCTTTGAATGGTCTTGGACTGCTCAGCTACAATCCTCTCTAGTGAAGCTATCCTTTCGGAGTCTGAAGTAGGCGTTGGAGTTGGCGGGACATCAGCAGCAGAAGTGACCGCAGGTGGTACACTTGGTAACCCTGCAGTAGTAGTGACTGTAGACTCAACAAATCGTGCTACTACCACCGATGGAGTAAGCGATTGAGGTGGTAGAGACACAATTGTTGGAGTCGACGTCTGGATGGCAGTAACCTGTGCTGTAGAAGGAATAAGAGACATACCAGACAAGGCAGGTGGAGCAAAACGTACCAGCCTTGAAGTTTCTCCAGCTCCCGAACCCATACCTGTCTGTTCTCTTCTTGAACGTCTGAGCACTAGCTGAACTGCTTCTTCTTCATCACCTTCCTCGTCATCGTCATCAACCGTTCTCATCCTCTTCCCAATTGTTCTCTCCCTAGACACCAGCAAACGTCTAGCTTCAGCAAATGTCTCATCAAGATCGGAGTCAGCTACCGAAGTAACTGCTCTAGTAACATCCATGGCCTGAGAACCCGAGACATCCATATCAAACAATCCTTGGCCGCTAAAAGCAGAATCAAGGTCGACGTCTTCAGCAATAGGCACAGCAGGCGCAGCTGATACAGCATGAGGTGCTGCCGCCTGTTGTTGTCTTGGGTCTCTGAACTCGTCCCCACCAGCAGGAACATACTCCGGGTTGACAAGATACCCGAACAGTGGAGTATGCCTGGGACGCAGCTCAGGCTTGCTTCGTGCGCTAGAAGTGCGACACTGAGCAAAGATACGCTTCATCACGCATTCAACGTATCTAATAGGGCGTCTCTGAGGTAGCAACGGAGCCACATGATTGAGAATCATTTGTAAAAATCGAGGATACATAATAAATCGCTCACGCGCCACTGCCCTCCTCTGACGATCAATCTCGTAAAATATCAGCTGACTAAATGAATATCTTCTGTTGTAAGTCAGGGCAGTCATGGCAGACTGCATCGTCGCGCCCATTCCATCAGTTCCTGCCTTCCTCCCAGACATGCACACGATCAAGACGTGCATTAGGAAGCGCCACTGATCTAACAAAAATCCTTTTCTCCTCTGCGTGTCCCCCAACGGACCTGAATAACCCATCCTGAGATATGCCCCATCACGAAAAGGAGCGACGAACTCCGTTGGGTCATCCCTTGTTTCTTCTCCAAACTGCAAAGCCAACCGTATATCTTCTGAAGAGAGCTGCACAACATGACCATTTACGGTTGCTCGCATCACCGGGGGATCAACTCGGCAATCATACTCTACCGACTGCCAAAAGTCTTCAATGTTAGGTAGTGAAATAGGCAGGGTATTCGTGATCGCATGGAAGATCATTGAGCGCAGAAGAAATGTGATTATCTCCCTGTAGTCCTCCACGCCACTTGCGTCTGGGTCTAACATGATGTACTGGTTATGCGCTGGAAAGAACTGTCTTTGATCATTACCGTCATCACCACCAGCACCGCCAACAGCAGCCATATCTGCACTAAACGAACCAAGTTAGATAACTGTTAAGCAACTCACAAGTTCGCTTTATACCATGTGCGAAGTTGTGATTAAAACTGTATAGGCGATCTTAAAGGTGAGGCGAAGTTGGAAACAACTTCGCTTCATCTGTAAGTTCGTCTAAATAACTGTTAAACAAATTGGTTTAGGCGAAGTTGAAGATAACTTCGCCTTATCACAACATCGCCTCAGGCGAAGATAAGAGTTAGGCGAAATTAAGCTTCAGGCGAAGTTGTGGATAACTTCGCCTAAACCCTAATTAAGCCCCAGGCGAAGTTGCGGATAACTTCGCCTAAACCCTAACTTCGCCTTCATCTGAAACGGCGACTGTTCAGATTCCAACACCGGAAATCCGGTGTTTTCGGCTAAGTCTGACGATCAAGGACATCAATACACATGATATTAAGGATGTGAAGTTGAAAAGGATGTCCATGCACACGTTAACACAAGTTTTGAAGATTTCGGTTTCGAAGGTCCGACGACACGGGGTTCTCGAACCGGGTAAAAACGATCAAGAACGAACAATTTTGTGAGAGATATCGACAACACATACCCTCAATGATAATAGAAACTAGAAGCAAAGATCGAAATCGGAGCTAAAAATCAAGTTCGCCGGAGCTCTCGCAAGATCGCCGGAAAACTCAATTTCGCTGATATTATAATGATGGTTACTGTTTAAAAATCAACTTATATAGGGTCAGAGTTGATCAGGTGAAGTTAAGGATAACTTCGCCTAGGCGAAGTTAAGCACAAGTTCGCCTGATTCAACAACTTCGCCTATATTTTCAGAATCAACCCTTTAAGTTTGAACATTTTGCAATTAACATTTGAAAGTTTCATAAAGAGTTAAACAAAAATGATCAAGTCTAAGTAACCAAATATAAAATAATACAACTACAAAAATAGAAAAACTTATAAAAATTTAACGAACTAAGGGATCAAATTTCAGTCTAGTCAGGGACCACTATGTTTTTAGAAAAGATCCGAACAGGAATCACACTCATTACGTGACTATCATATAGATCCGTGTTTAGCCGTATTATGACATAGAGAAACAGGTTGTAAGCATGTAAATAACTTAAATGGTTTTCATCGTTTCTGTGATACGGATTAAGGTTCAATTTAGCTCAAAATTTAAGTGGGCAACAACTCAGAGATAATGAATCCTTCTATCTATTCTCAAAGCGTATTTGGCTATACCCTAGTCACCCCGAATTGACTTCGACCCATAGTGTCTGATTAACTTGTAGATACTCGTTGTCTGCTTCCCGTTTTCTTCTTACTCCAGAATTGAGAAGTCTTGATTGTTACAATAACTCATAAGTACTTAAAATTTATTTTTTATTTTTTATTATTATTATTATTATTATTTTTTTTTTATTTTTTTTTAACCACACATACTTATAGACTTCGGAGTACTAAACCACTGCAAGTCCCGAATCTGGATCACTGCAGTGTCTTGAAATGCTTTCTTCACGGGAATCAGAACACTTACGGGCTCGTGTATGACTGGGTAGTCGCTTTTCTGCCTATCATCCGGAAAGAAATGCATGAAGACATTCAAAACTCTTAAGGAGTTTCCACGTAAAATCGAGTAATTTAAGTTAATATCACATACACTTTTACGCACCATAAAAATTACCATGACATACAATGACTGTCCTAAAGTCTTTTAAGCCTAATAACTTCATTAGTTAAGCACACACAATCAGTATACATATCATTTTCCAAGGTTGGATCAACTTTCTGTTAAACATAGCACATTTACTTCATACAAAGTAATAGGCTTGAAAAGTAATTTCATTTCCCTAAAAAAAAAAATTTTTGACTTCAGTCACCCCGATCAAGTCAAAGTCTTCAGGTAAACGGCAATCCTGAAGATCCAATGGATCAACTGGACCGACCACATCCAAGTATGTGTCCTTCTAACCATGTATGACTGACTAATTTTCAGCGACAGAAAGAAAACACATCACAACTGCCCCGGTCACTTTCAGTCATCTGGTTAATGGCGACCCTCATTTTCTAAGTAGAAACGAGGACCAAAACATATCCGTGGATATGTCCATCAAACTGAGGTAACCGACTAATTTTAAGCAATAGTGACGTTTTTTTTTTTTTTTTTTTTTTTTTTTTTTTTTTTTTTTAAGACACAAAAGAAAAGCATGGTTACTCGGGATTGATCATCCCGTTTAGCTCAATTAGGTTTTGAAATCTGGATTTATCAAACGCTTTTGTAAATAAATCAGCGAAATTCTCGAGCGTATCGACTTTTTCGATCTTAATCAGTTTCTTCTCAGCACAATCCCGTATGAAATGATGACGAATGTCAATATGTTTGGTTTTACTATGTTTCACGGGATTGTTAATTACTGAGATGGCTGCAGTGTTATCAATTAAAATAGGAGTGAGTAAGAAATTCAGACCATAGTCGCGCAATTGTTGCTGAATCCACAAAACCTGAGAACAGCAGTTGGATGCTGCCATATATTCAGCTTCGCACGTTGAGATTGCAACTGACGTCTGTTTCTTGCACTGCCATGAAACTAATCTTCCTCCGAGAAACTGACAACCTCCAGTTGTTGACTTCCGACTCTGATTGCACCCTCCATAATCAGAATCAGTATAAGCAACCAGTTCCACGTCTCCTCCCTTCGGGTACCACAACCCTAGCTTCGGCTTGCCCTTGAGATACCGTAGTATCCTCTTTGCACCTTTCAAATGAGATTCTTTCGGATTTGCCTGAAAACGTGCACAAAGACAAACAGCAAACATTATATCAGGCCTAGAAGCAGTTAAATACATTAATGAACCTATTATCGCCCGATACAGAGTTGGGTCCACATCTGCGTCACCATCTGATTCAGCGCCCAATTTGTGATTGACGCAGATTGGAGTGTCATATGGAGAACTGTCCTCCATCTTGAATCGCTTGAGCACATCATGAACGTACTTCGTCTGATGAATGAACATCCCGTCCTTCTTCTGATCAACCTGCAATCCTAGAAAGAAAGTTAGTTCACCCATAGCACTCATTTCGAACCTTTTCTTCATGACATCCTCAAAATCTTGACACATGGAGACTCTTGATGTAGCAAATATGATGTCATCCACGTAAACTTGAACTAGTAGGAAGTCACTTCCTTCTCTCTTCACAAACAAAGTACTGTCGATCAAACCCCTTTCAAAACCATTTTCTAGCAAGTAGTCTGATAACGTTGAATACCAAGCACGAGGTGCCTGATGTAGTCCATACAGCGCCTTGCTCAACTTGTATACGTGATCAGGAAAGTCTGGGTCAGGAAAACCCGGAGGTTGCTCAACATACACAACCTCATCCACTTTCCCATTGAGGAACGCACTCTTCACGTCCAACTGAAACACCTTCATCTTTTTAAACGCAGCAAACGCCAAAAACAATCTTATCGCTTCCAACCGGGCGACAGGAGCGAACACCTCATTGTAATCAATACCCTCTTGCTGATTAAAACCTTTAACAACCAGCCTTGCCTTGTTTCTAATGATAATCCCCTTTTCATCCCTCTTGCACTTAAACACCCATTTTGTGCCTATAGCATGCACATTCCTTGGTTTTTCAACCAAAGTCCAGACTTCCATCTTCTCGAATTGAGCCAACTCTTCTTGCATGGCCTCGACCCACGAGCTGTCCTTAAGAGCCATTTGATAATTTTTTGGTTCAATCTGGCTAATAAAGCAAAAGTACAAACATTCGTTCATTATACCCGTTTCTTTAATGCTTGTATAAACACAGGTGTGCTCATTCAAGCTACTTCTGGTTTGTACCCTGGAGGACACATCACCTATAATATTCTCCAATGGGTGATCTTTGTGAATTCTCATGGTCGGAACAGCACCGACATGCAAATTATCTTCCAAATTTGAAGAGATCTCATCAATGGTTGTTTCTGGCTGAGAGTGAAATGGATTGATAAACTCATCTTCAGGTAAGGCAGCAGGGGTATGAATAGTGTTTGATGTGGAAGGTTGACTTTTCTCAATAAGCTGTCGTTGCAATAGATTCTCTTCCTCATCAAGTATCATCTTCGACGCAATTCTTTCTTCTTCTTCAGAAATTTCCAAATTAGGGATGTTAAATGACTTAAACAGCTTAACATAGTCGAAAAGCTCAGCAGGTCCATTGCTTGGTTTTGGCGATTGGTAACTAGTAATGTCGGTGTTACACACCACCTCCACCTTGCAAGTCGACGTATTGAAGACCCGTCTGTTGGGAGTCCCAACAACATAACCGACTAAGATTCCTTCATCGGCTACTTCACCAAATTTCGAATTAGTCTTCAAAATCGAACAAGGAGACTCGAATGGTTCAAGACCGCTCAAGTTGGGCTTCCTTCCATGCATAAGCTCGTAACATGTTTTTCCAAGTCTCTTAACGGTTAACACCCTATTCAGAACATAGCAGGCTGTAGCAACTGCTTCAGCCCAGAATATCACAGGAAGTTTTGAATCTGCCAGCATAGTTCTGGCTCCTTCAATTAAAGTTCGGTTCTTCCTTTCAGCCACTCCATTCTGTTGCGGAGTATACGGAGCGCTGTATTGATGTTCAATTCCTTTCTGAAGACAGAAGATTTCCATTTCAAAGTTCTTGAACTCTGTTCCATTGTCACTTCTGATGTATTTAACTGATTTACTCATGACGTTCTCAACTTTTGTAATTAGATTCTTCACCATTTGAGCAGTCTCATCTTTTGATTTCAGAAAATATACCCACGAATATCGCGAGTAGTCATCAGTGATCACCAAGCAGTAAGAAGTACCTCCTAGACTTTTTACATTCACGGGACCGAAGAGATCCATGTGAAGTAGTTCTAGAGTACCGGCAATAGAGTTGACCTTCTTGGTGAGATGGGATTTCTTGTGTTGCTTTCCCTTCTTGCATGCTATACATTTGTCTTCAAAGTTGAAACTTTTTAAGGGAATGCCCATCACAAGCCCATTCTTGACAATGAAGTTCATCTTCCGAAGATGAATGTGCCCCATTCTCCTGTGCCACAATTCAGATTCTGATTCGCTTGCTTTCGTTATTAAACAAGATTCTCCCGTGGCCATTTCAGCAGACCTCATATCCATCACATATGTATTCGTTTCACGTGGAGCTTTCATTACTATCCACTCGTCAGGTATCTGGAAGCCAGGCTTCAACACGATCGCTTCATTCTTCGTGAAATGGACAGTGTAATCTTTATCACAAATCTGCGACACACTCAGCAGATTGTGCTTCAATTCCTCCACAAAGTTCACATTCTCAAGTGTCATCCTTCCATTTGACACGGTACCTCTACCAGTAATTCTTCCTCCGCTTTCACCAGCAAAACTAACTCTCGCTCCCTGAACAGGTTTTAAGTCTTGCAACAAGTGTTTGTTGCCCGTCATGTGCCGGGAACAGCCGCTATCTACAATCCAAAGACTGTGGGCAGCCCTGTTCAACTGTTCCTGCACAATAAAACAGAGAATTAGAATCTTGGGACCCAAGACCAATTGGTCTTGGATCGATACGTCCCGTACCCTGGCTTTCCAAAGTTAGCATCAGGATAATTCCTGTAAGTCCTGTTAGGAAATCTCCTTGAAGATTGAGTGTGATGCCTTCCAAACCTATGTGAATTGAAAGTGTTATATCTTATGGTTTGGTTGAAAAACTGAGGTTTGGTTTTATGAAAACTTGAATTAGTTACATTTTGGCATTTTGAAAAGTTTTCATTTTTAGCAGTATCAAACTGATGCTTATTCTCAGTTTTATTTGGTCTCACACCTCTGTATCTCGGAGTCAGAGGGCAATCTGCAACAAGATGTCCTAATTTATTACATCTAAAGCAACACCTACTCTCCATTTTCTTTTCAAATGTTGGTTTCGATGTAGAGGCAGTGTTACCAGCCGTTCGTCTCACATAAGGTGGGACATACGGGTTGAGTGGAGTACTCTTTTTAGAAGATTTATTTTTATCTCCACCAGTGGGTAACACAACCTTCTCTTTTGTCTTACCAGATTCGGACAACTTATCCGAATCCAATGAGACTGGACTCGTAACAGAAATATTTATACTAGAAACAGGCGAACTCGTTTCGCCATCACTAACAGTTGGTTCTTTACATGTAACCTTGATAGGAACTGTCTGAGGAACTTCAAAATCCACAGATTTCTGAATACTAGGGTTGAAAGTGTAGTTGTGGTTATAAGGTGGTGGCACCTCGTGATAACCAATTCCTCCTCTCTTTGGAGAGGTACCTTGATCACTAACAAGGTGATCAAGAATAGCTGAGGAATTTCGGAACTGCTCGAGTTTTCGGTTCAGTTCCACCACTTTCACCTGGTGGTCAGCAATCTGCTTTTCTCGTTCAGCAATAAGTTTAGTCTTTTCTTCTAAAACCTCATAACTTAGGTCAATTACATCAATTTTTTTAGCAAGTTTAGTTTTTAAGCTTTTGACATCTTTTTCATATGCTTTTATTTTAACTTTGTAACTGTTTTCTCTTGCCTTAGTAAAATGATGATCTTCTTTAATAGTTTTAAATTCAGCATCTAAACGAACATACTAATCAGTTATGGTAGCAAGTTGCTCAGACAAATTCTCACATTTTGTACAAACAGGTTTAGAACTTACCTCGGAGGGTTGACCATCGTTATCTGCCATGAAAGCTTTCTCCTTACCAGTAGCTTTCTCCTCTCCAGTCATCTTCTCACAATCTTCATTTTCTACCTTAGCCATATTTGCCTGCTCACCAGTTTCATTCGCATGCAGGTTCCAGTTGTATTCACCGGCTTCTCTAGACAACATGGCATTGACTTCTCTACTAATCCCAGTAGGCTGTGCAGACCGGCCTTGACCCCGTTCAACTCTCTCGTTTCTGCATTCTTTAGCAAAGTGCCCATACTGTTGACAGTTATAGCACCTCACTTTAGACTTGTCGAATCCGGGCCTACCACCAACAAACTTTCTCCCGGTCTTATTCATGAAACGCTTGACTCGCCTCACTATCATGGCCATTTGCCATTGCAAATCCATCTCCTCCAGATCATCAGCATCGATCTGGTCATAATCCTCATCCAAAGCAGCAGGGTCCACAATCTTCCCTTGTATGTAGTTCTCATATGAAGCAATAAAAGATGCATAGATTGCAAACTGCTCTTCAGCAGATTTGACACTCATCGGCATCTTGGAATAGTTATTGCTTGAGGCACTAGGAGAGAAACTACTGTTGGATGTTTGAGGTTTCGAAGCACTTGAACCTCCAGCAGCAAAGCAAACATCACCGTTCATGTTTACTGAAACGTTTCCTTCATGAGAAGAGCTAGAACCTGACTCTCCTTTGGAGTAGTAAGCAGCAGATTCAGGCTTCGAACTTGAGCCTGAGTTAAGTTTGGCACCATACATACCAGGGTCTTGAATCTGATCTGTTGGTGTCTCTTTACGTACCATATTAAGCTCAAAGGTTCTGAGCTTGTTTACAGCTGTCTCCAAATCACAATTAGGAAAGTCTCTGTCTTCCCTCATCAGAACTGTGT
The DNA here is from genome assembly GCF_021521415.1 of Bidens hawaiensis. Lineage (NCBI taxonomy): Eukaryota > Viridiplantae > Streptophyta > Magnoliopsida > Asterales > Asteraceae > Bidens > Bidens hawaiensis. The sequence continues at coordinate 85,732 of NW_027498074.1, forward strand.
ACATTTCCCACTTCGGTGGGAGAGCATCGAGAAGCTTTTCAACTATCTCCTCTTCTCTGTAAGCAATCGAATAGTTGTTTAGCTCTGTCATTAGATGATAATATCGAGTGATAATATCATCCAGAGATTCGTTCTTCAAAAATTTGAAGACAGAGAACTGAGTCTTCAACAGTTTAATCTTCGAGGCACGAATACCTACGTTCCCTTCGAATCTATTTTCAAGAGCATCCCAAAGCTCTCGAGCCGATGTATACTTCCTGAAAGTATGAAGGATCTCCTGTGGAAGAGCCATAGTGATAGCTGCGTGAGCCTTGCTTTCGGCTTCGTACATCTTCCTTTCCTCTTCCTCCATCTTGCTGTACTTCTTAACCACATCACGACCTTCGTACACCATGGTCGGTGGGATATATCCATCCTGGATGCACACCCACATCTTTGCATCCTGATATTTAATATACTGAATAAACCGATCCTTCCATGCAACAAAGTCGGTTCCTTTTAACAGCCTTGGGGCCTTAGTGGCTGACCCCGCTTCGACTTCTATTTTTACCAATTCAGAGATGTTAATTTGCGACATCTTCTCAAAAACCCGAAAAATTCAAAAATTTGTCCAAACAGTACTAAAGGCGAAGTTAAGAATAACTTCGCTTAAGTGTTAACTTCGCTGGAAAAATTCTTAAGTTCGTGTGACTCGGCGAAGTTGAGAATAACTTCTTAAAGTAAGCGAACTTATCAGGTAAGCGAAGTTGATGATAACTTCGCTTAGGCGAACTTAGCAGGAAAGCGAAGTTGAGGATAACTTCGCTTAGGCGAACTTATGAGGTGGGCGAAGTTGTGGATAACTTCGCTCAACCTTATATCTTCGCCGAAACCCTACTTCCAGTGACGGCAACTTCGCCTGAAGAACAGTAACTTCGCCCGATGAACACTGAAAATATTCAGATCTGAAGTCGACGATTCTGCAGTTTCCGGTCGTTGTAAAGGCTTGAAAATGACTGTATATAGTGATTAGAACTCAATACGAACAAAAACTCGTCCCGTGAATAGGTAAAACGAAACGTTTTCTACACCCGCGTGATATCCCGAACCTCACAATCGAGCCGATGGCTCTGATACCAATTGTAGGTTCCTGGACGGATCGTACACGGGATATCGCTATCTGCGCAGGTGCGGAATCCCTGTGTAGGTAGATACGAGCGTAGAAATACGTATAAATCAAACACACGAGCAATAACCGAAACACGTTATATTGATAACCCGAACACGTGACACTAGGTCACTATTACAGACTATGACACGTAAACTCTCGAACTGAAACAAAACCTAACGAAACTCACTAACACACTAACTCTTGAACCCTTCAAACTGTTACGGTGAACAGTTTAAATAAGCACGACAACTTCGCCTCAGGCGAAGTTGTCCATAACTTCGCTTGTTCAACAAGTTCACCTGAGCGAACTTGTTGACAACTTCGCTCGTTACATAAACATAAACATAATCAAAAACATAATTACATTACAGACTCGATTACAAACGTTAGACTATGAACTACTGACATACATGTACCAACAATAACTGAATACAAGAAATATTCCTTTTACAAGGATTAAGCAGGTTTCGAGGATGAACATCTTATAAGGTAGGTAGACTTGTAACATCTGAATTCTATGAAATAATATTAAAGTGGAAATTATTATTGTTTCTTATAAGAGTTTATTATTACACTTTAAAATACTAAATATAAATGATGGGTTAAATTGAGTATACACTTACTAGTTAAATAAGTTGAGTTTGGATATGATAATTGGGCTAGGGACCTATGGGCTTGTGGTATAAATATACCTTAAACCCTTTTCAAAACCCTAGCACACCAAATTCTCCATCTTTTACCTACACCTCAAGAAAACACACACACTCCTCCATCTCTCCATATCTTTCACCCAAATCCCTTTTTTGAGTCAGCAACCCATAACAGATTGTTCATAGCATATAAATGAAGATTTACAACAGTTGGATATTCGATCATAGGTATGGAAGTTCAGTTTTTATCAAGGTAATCGTAACAGTAAAAAAAGTGAGTTTTCTGACAACTGTTTGGGTTTCCCGGCGTTTGTAGCGGCAGATTCTAACGACAGTTTTGGGCAGCGTAGGTAGAGCTTAGTGATCAGGTTGTGTGGACACTTGAATCACCTAATTCCGAATTCGTTTGATATGGTTTTGGGCTATTCGAGTGATTTCGAACATAAACCTCAAAGGTACGTTAGATTTGCATGAAACTTGGTAGAATAGTAGCCCGGGTCAAATGGGGTCAATAAGTATGAACCTTGGCCTTAGATCAACTATATGATCTTGATATCTCTTTAGTCGGCTTAGAAATAAGTTAAAAAGGTGGTTCAAACGAATCCATGTTGGTCTAAAATTTGTTAGAACCTTAGATCGGGTTACAAGGATAGATAAAGTTCCAAAATTGGCCCTAGATCTAAGCTAGAGACGGAAACCTTGAAAATGAGATTAGACTCCTTTGAAAATGAGATTAGAGTCGTTGGAAATGAGATTAGAGTCATTTGAAAATGAGATTAGAGTCGTTTGAAAATGAGATTAGACTCGTTTGAAAATGAGATGAGAGTCATTTTATATCATGCGATGTTTTTCATTCCTGGCCATGCGATGCTTTTTGTTCATGACCATGAGATGTGATTCGTGGGCATGTGTTTGTTCCTTTGTTAATCTTAATACAGATCTCAGATCTGATCTATAATTAACCTAGAAGGGATCTAGCTCATTATCACGTTTGATTGTATGTTATATATATATACTATTTGTATGTATGTAGGCGATTAATAATATTAGTATGAGGATGAAGCTTGAGAGAGAATTGGACAACAATTCGTTAAAGTTAAACTCAAAACTTAAATTAACAGTGAACAATGTTCACTATATATAGAAGATAGACATAGTTCGTTAACATTCCATAATGAACTAGAGTCTACTTCGTTTCATACATTTAATGAAATAAACTTAACGAATCACCCCCTGATTCGTTAAACATCCTTAATGAATCAGGAGTGATATAACTTAGATCTAGTTCGTTAAACATCCTTAGCGAACTAGACATTACATTAACGAACTACAAGATGAATTAATTGTTTATTACATTAAACAAACGAAAAATACGTTAATGATAAATACAAAGACTTGAGACGCAAAACCGTGTACTAACAGCATGTGAATGCAACCCGATTCTAAATAGTAAACCCGCTAGCTAAGTTAATCTACTTCACTAACTAGGGTAGTATTGTTTAAATAGAAGGATAGTTAATTTATACTTCTACTTGTTATATAGTTAGTCTTACCCAACTAAGGAAGGTGTTACAATTAATTTATAAATAAACAGGACCCATGTGAGTTTCTAGTCCCTTTTCCTTTTTATTTTTTTCAGGGCTGTGTGCATAATCCTATGTGTTCAGTTAATACACTTAACTTAAGTGGTAAGTGTATGCTATATGAATGCTTATAAATAATATTTCAATGATATAGAAAGGGTCAAGAGTATGTACGTAGATGTATATGAAAATATATGACTAAAAGTATGTATGGATGTATGGTTATATGGCAAAGTATATATGGTTGTATGATACGAATACAAGGGACTGTAATCTAATAATATATGAGGAAGTCAAGACTAGACCCTAATAATATCCCAGGAAGAAGGGACCTGACCCTAACAACATCCGAGGAAGTAGGGACCGGACCAAATAATATCCGAGGAAGAAGGGACCGAACCCTAATAATATCCGAGGAAGAAGGGACCAGACCCTAATAATATCCGAGGAAGTAGGGACCAGACCCTAATAATATCCGAGGAAAGAGGGATTAGACCCTAATATTATCCGAGGAAGTAGGACGAAATGCCCTTTAAAACGTAGAGATAATTATGTATGCATCTATTAGTTAGTTAGGTAAAACAAGAGAGTGTGAAAACAAGAAAGAATAAGAGTATGAAAGCATAAAAGCATGTATGTATGTATGCATGCATGCATGTATGTATGTATGTATGTATTTATGTATGTATGTATGTATGTTTGTATGTATGTATGTATGTGTGTGTATGTATGTGTGTATATATGTATATATGTATGTATATATGTATGTATGTATGTATGCATGTATGTATGTATGCATGTATGTATGTATGTATGCATGTACGCATGTATGTATTCATGTATGTATGTATGTATGTATGAAATGTAAGAATGCTAAGTATGTAATATGTATCTTATGATACATATATATGTGAATGTAATGTATGTTGCCTGATTATGTAGAACTCACTTAGCATAGCTGACTTTTAGTATGCACACAAGCAAAGAGGTTAAAGCAACTAGCTTGAGGGAGACACATGGCATGATCTGAAGAGGCTCGCATATGAAGAAAATGTGTTATGATGTTCTATGTTATGTTTAAAGATAATATTTGAATGCTTTTTGTTGAATGGTTGATGTTTTTGTATTGCACGGAAAGTTTTAATTCACTCTGATATTTAGAAATGTGTTTATGAGTAAATCCAACATCCAAAATAGGCACCGGGACCGGTGCCTTACATATCGGGTGGGTCTAGTTGGGTATTTTAGTAAGGGGAGACGAGTAGAGGAAGAAAGGGAAATGATGAGGAAGACGAGTGGAGATGATGGAGAAAGATGGTGAAAATGGTGAGGAAGAAAACAAGAATGTTTCTACCAAACAGATAGAAAACGCCCACTAACTATCAGGGCACGATTCAGGTTTATAAACTTAAGTGAAAGAAGGACTTACATGTATTACCAGGTATATAACGACAAAAGTACTAAAATACCCTCCATTTTAATGGTGGATAATGGGAAAACTGACGAAAGGACTAACATTTGTCAAGATCGGATTCTTAATATCACTACAAACTCGTAACCCATAAATATGTTGACAAGACGGATTACGAAATAACTAAGTGAAAACCCCTTGATTATTAATGGTGGAAACAATAGTGATCAGGATGTTTCTTCAATAACACAAAGATAACAAACACGCTATAAACTCAAAATATTTCGATTCATAGTAATAAGTGAAAATACAAAAGAAATATCTTTAGGGTTTTTAGGTGGAATGTCAGGTGCGGCTTTTTTCCGTACAAAATATTTTGTATGATTAGAAAAGTGAGTTATCAGCCGTTGTCATAAATACGACCTAGCATTCCATTCTATAGCCTCACCTGACACATTCTAGAAACCCTAATGATTTCAAAAACATATTCAAACTTATTACAAGTGTCAAATAGGTCTTTGAGTAAGTTTTTGTCTCTATCGAGCAGACCTTGTAACCCTTGAGTGTGCTCGAACATTCCTTCGAGTAAGCTTATACTTAGAATATTTTCCTAAGAAAATATTCTTCAAGCAAACTTCAATCTTCTTGAAATAATCAAACTTTGCTCGATAATATCCTATGGGCAAACTTGTTCTTGTTGATCTCTTCAACCTTTTGTCTAAGATTTATTCTAGAAAACTAAGTACGCTCAGGATAATGTATCTTGACCGAGGTTGAACTTTGCTCGTAGAAGTCCTTATTTTAATTCCATTAACTTCATACAAGTATGCTGACTTCATTTTATTGAATCCTTGCTCGAACCACCAAAATACTTGGTTTAGGCATGGATAAGTCAAGAGTTTGCTCTTAAAAAAACCTTGCTCGACTGAAGAACAACCTTGCTTGATGAAGTGTAGTTTGCTCGAACTTAACACTTAGAAGAATTCCAGAAGATAACCTTACTCAAAATAAGATACCATGATTGAATAAGTGTAAAGCTTGCTCAAAGTGCATGGTTTGCTCGAATTCCAAACTTAGCATATTTCTGGGGAGGTTGAGAAGATTCTAATCTTCCTTGATCATATTTTAGTCCCAACAACATTATCCTGCTCGAAAACCATCGGGACTCATAATGCACATTTTAAGATCATGCCCTCAACGTTCTTCTGCCCATAAAGCCTAGGGACACAAATCATAATTTTCTCTTGTATTTTTACTATTGAATGTGGTTAGTATATAGTACTTATTACTACGTGTATAGAGACAAAAAGAGTATGGCAGTCTGAGAGTATGATCATAGCAACAAGCTTCCTATCCTTCTAATATCATTGAAGAACACAACCGGTTAGTCTCACCGCAGGAGGGGGTCTCCTTCGATCAACCTCCGATGTGAGAATCGGTGGATTGATATGATAAAGAGGTGAAAATAGAATAAGTATGAAGAGTGAGTATAGAGAATGAGATGTGTTATTGCTCGCATAAGTCTCCTTTTATAGATAGCGGGGAGATTCTTTGGGGAAGCTTAAGCCTCTTTAAGAGAAAATGGTTAACTCCTCCTTTTGGCTTATTTAGACAAGTCATCCTATTTTGGTGTAACTTTCAATCTACTTTGGATCAACAATGTCTACATGTTTGCTTTATGGTAGACTTTAACTTTATTTACATCAGAGATGACTTTTTTTGTAGTGAGGAGCTTCCCTAATCAACCCAAAAGCTATGATGGTGAAGCTCCATGCATCCCAGATTAGAAGTTGGGCTTGTTGCTTCTGGACTTCCTTATCTTATGGGTGGGTAAGAGTACCCACGTCATCAATATTTGGATTGAAATGATGAATGCTTGTGACTTGATTCCTTTCTTCTTTAATTTACCCTCCTAGGTATTTAATGCTTTTGGACTCATGGGTGCCTCTTCATAGACCAATGCACATACCCATTATGTTGTTTTAGGTTTATTTATTGAAGTCTTTGAGTTAGAATGTGTTTTTGACATTTGGATCAAAAGGTAAAAGCTTGTAGTCCGAAGCTTCAGAAGTTGAAGCTTTGGGATGGAATCTAGAAGCTTCTAGTGCTGGCCTTTCATTTATTAATTAATAGTTTTCAGCAGCTAGCGCTATAATAACCCCTATGTTGATTGATTTGACGGTTATCAACAATTATTGTTGTCATAAGGTAACAGCTGGCAGCTAGTGTAACACCCCGACTTAAGTGGAAACGCCGAGTTTGACGTACAGATTTCTCAAAACACATGTGAAACTATTAAGTGACAATATTATCATTATTTCATCAAAAGAATCAAGTACACAAGTTTGAATTAAAGGAAGTACATAGAAAAATATAAGATTAACTAGCATCTTGTCGTTTATTTTGATACACTATTTCTAATTTCTTCTCCATGTGTCAACATCTTATAATAGTACATGTAGCATAAATATAAAATAAAGTCAACTAACTGAATAGTTGGTGAGTTCACACAAGTTTGATATAAGTACGTAAAAACCATTCAATTCCATGAACAAGTTTAAAAATGCATGCAAGGTCCGTTCTAAATGGTAACAACCAATGTACTTGGATAACAACGCAAGCAAAGTCCTTTCCAGTTGGTAACACCCAACATACTTGGATCGGGTCCCTTTTCCACTCATTACAAAATGGTCCTGAGTGCAGGGGGGGTGTATGATCATACTTATAGTAGAATTCATCAACCCACACAAGTTTGAGCAAGTAATAAGTAAGCACACAAGTCCATGTTATGAATTGTAGTTTGTAGATAAATAATTAAACACATTCTTTTTGATAGGATATAAATACTACCCCAAAAAATTAAAAGCGTTAAAAGGAGCGGGGGGGGGGGGGGGGGTGGGAGAAACCCACCTTTGAAATTGATGATAAACTCGGAGAAAAACCAAAAACGCGTTAAGTAACCAAAAAGATCGAACGTTAAGGGAATTGAAGGGATCGAACCTCATAAACTATAATTGAAAATTTAAAAATCAGAGACTAGCTACCAATATTATAAAAGTTAATTAACATTTTAGATATTCTGCACTATTTTAATATATATTTTATTATCTTATGGCATTTGATTTAATAATATTATTTTAAGCTTTAACAGAATTTTAACGATTTATTATTATTTCAGTATTGTTTAACAATTAATACTTACACAAGATTGAGAATTATAACGTTAATAAAATGTTGATTTTTAATGGAATTTAAATTAAAAATAATTACGCTAGTGTTATGGCATAAATTTCATGTTGAGGATACTCTATCCTTATGTGGCTTGTGGATCATTTATCCTTGAGACATGTTCCAGGTTGCGAAGGATCAAGGATCCTCGGTATTATTTGTATACTAACTATTGTGTTTGAAGGGTGTTGTGATTAATAGATATAACGGCTATAGGACTTGGACTGCCTAATATTTCGCTACAAGACTCCTTCTGCACGTGGTCAAAAGGAGTGGATGAAGCTAGTGGAAGAGAGGCGGATTTATAGGACTTCTAGTTAGTTGTTATTTTTCATTTATAACGAGATTATTGATCAGCTAGGTTACACACTTTTACTTATCACTTGTAATCTCGCACACTTTAGCAACATTTTGAACTCTCTCTAGCAGTACACATACACTTAGAAAATATTGTATTACTGATCATAATCTCCAACCATTGTAACCCGATTTTTGATTAATAAAGTGATGATGATAGACGATTTGTCATCACCCGGGGTTTTTGTGCCGGCGATCCGACCAAGATCAAGGGCTTTTCCTCGCAACAAATCATTGTGTTCATACTTTCATTCGTTTCATAATCATTGTTATCATTCAAGCACTATACCCCACTTTACAAATTTGGTTATATTATCCTTGAGTGATTTTTGACCAAAACAATTTGGCGCCCACCGCGGGGCAATTGGTGCTATAATACAGATTATTTCCTATCAATTCTCAATTTTTTTACCCATATCACTTTTAATGGCCTCTCAACAAACCTCTGCTTCGTCCACCATGCCTTCATCAGTTTCACTCCCACCAAGATCTTCACTGTCAATGCCTCCTCCACTTGCAGGAGTACCGAGGACCACCGCTGCTGGAAACAAGTCACAAACTCTAGTTTCCCAGAGCTCGATAACCACTGCTTCCACTTCGGTGGTTAACTCTAACAATGAGGTTTCTGCTATGTTTTCGCAGGTTAGAGCATATATGAAGCAGCAAAGCAGGATTAACCAGAAGATCCTTCGTGAGATAGAATATCTCAAAAAGAATAAGAGTCCAATGGAGGATCAGACTACCTTAATGCCTAGGATGCTAGATTTCACTACCAGGGTCCATGGCTCAGCTTGCTCAAGGATTGTCTGTCCTCCTACCAGGGTCCATGGGTCAACAAGCTCAGGGATCCTCGATTTTCCAGCAAGGATCATCTATCCTTCAACTACGGTCCATGGGTCAACAAGCTCAGTGATCCTCGATTTTCCAGCAAGGATCATATATCCTTCAACCAGGGTCCATTGGTCAACAAGCTTAGGAATCCTCGATTTCCAGCAAGGATCATCCATCCTTTAGCCAGGATTCTCTGGGTTATATCCTCAAGGATCCTTGAACTTCCAACCTCAAGGATCTTTTTAGCAGCATCAAGGATCCTCAAGAATTCAGCATCAAAGGTCTTCAGGGGTCCATGAAGGAGACATCATCCCCATGCAGACCATTGCCTCTGGTGGACCGACTACCATTGCAGATGCTTCTTATCTTGCCGGTGTTCAATCAACAAAGAGGTAACCCTTACAATCAGATATCCTTAGATGCTAACATTGGTTCCATGCGGGATACAAGTATCAATCAGGCCATGGCTAAGGAACTTCAGAAGCATAAGGATATGATATCCAGCGTGCCAGGAGTGGTCCGACCAATTCCTGTGATACCAGAAGGAAGCTACAAGCTTTCAAGATTCACTCCACCGATATGTAATGCGGAAATCCCAAAACGCTTTCAAACCCGCAATATGAAAGTGTATGATGGAGCAACCTATCCTGAAGAGCAAGTGGCCCAGTACAGAGAAAGGACGGAGATCAATCTTATCCCTGAAAGACTCAAGGAAGCATGTCTATGTAAGGGCTTCGGATCCACCATAACCGGTTCCGCATTAAAATGGTTGCTAAGTCTTCCTCCCCGTTCATTTACTTCTTTTGCGCATCTAGTTAATTCATTCATCAGCCAATTTTCCTGTAGTAGAAAATTTGAAAAGTGCGAGTGCCTAAGGGATTTTGTTACAAAGTTTGGCCGGGAAGCCCTGGAGATCCCTAATCTTGATATGGCTATGGCTGTTGAAGCATTCAAGATGAGGCTGCATAAGGGCTCCCCCTTTTATGACGATCTTGTGATGACCCCATGCAGAACGTTAGACGAAGTTAAAAACAGGGCCCTCAGGTTTATAAGGCTAGAGGATGATAAAAAGATTCAAGAATGGTTAGAAGCTCCAACAAAACAAGAGTCACCTGACAAGAAACAAGGATCCTCATTCAAGAACAATAACTTGTAACCGTATTCAAAATTCAACAATCAAAAAGTCAGAGCAGTCGAAGAAGAGTACGATGAGGATTAAGATTATCTAAGTATTTCCGAATATTGCTTCTCTGTTGATACCCATGGCCTAATTTGTGCCATGAAGGATTTTGGAGAGAAGGAAAGATGGCCTCGAAAAAATGAGAAAGCTATGTCCTTCAAGGATAAGTCCAAATGGTCTGCTTTCCACAAAGATTTCGGCCATATGACCGATGACTGCATCAGTCTAAGAAGAGAAATTGTGTATCTCCTAAGCAAAGGTCACTTTAAAGAGCTCCTGGGAAAAGAGAAGTCAAGGATCCAGGATCCTGAAGATGTCCCGCAGAAAGCAACTCCACCACCACTTGATGCACAAGTAATCAAATTCATCTCCGGTGGTTCAGATATATGTGGAACCTCTTTCTCCTCGGCCAAGAGACATGCCAAAGAAACTAAGTTGGAATACGGAGAGTGACCTGTCATATCCACTACCTTAACAACTGATAAGAGAATCTTCTTTGATGAAGAGGATAAATCAAGCATCCAGGATCCGCATCACGATGGTTTGAATGTAACTTTATTTATTGCTAATCATTATGTGTGCATGATCCTAGTTGATGGAGGAAGTTCGGTCAACATCATTCAATATGATGTACTCAAGAAGATGAATATCCCGGATTCATAAATAGTTCCCCGGATGTCAGTACTCGTTGGTTTAAGTGGCGAGACTAAGAAAACAATGAGGGACATCAGGCTTCCTATATACATAGAAGGATTAAATTCTTATAAAAAATTTTGTGTTATTGATAATTTGTCTTGTTGCAATGTGATTCTTGGCAGGCCATGGCTACATGAAATGAAGGCCGTAGCGTCTACTTATCACCAATGTATCAAATTACCAACTCCTCGCGGGGGGGGGGGGGGTGGTAGTGAGAATTGATGGCGACCAAGTGGAAGCTAAGAACTATTACTCCTCATCCATGAAGCCGGCGGCTAAGCAAGCAATAGCATAGCAACTACAGCAACATCCTAGGAACATACTGAAGGCTCGAGAACAAGACTTGAAAGAAGTATCCTTAGACCCCAACGACCGAGATGTGAAAATTTTCCTAGGATCCAGTATCCCTACTAATATTGAAGAGGATCTAGTATCCTTCCTCAAACAAAGAAAATCTACATTTGCCTTCAAGCATTTTGACATGACAGGTATTTCAAAAGAGGTAATTACTCATAAACCAGGCCTTGATAATTATATTAAACCTATTCACCAGAGGAAATTAAAATTCGCTCCTAAGAGGAATGTGATCATACAAGAAGAAGTTGGAAAACTTCTTAAGGCCGGTATGATCAGAGAGGTTAAGTATCCTTGATGGTTGGCTAATGTTGTGGTTGTTTCAAAAAAGAATGGAAAGTTGAGGGTATGTGTCGATTTCACCGATTTAAACAAGGCATGTCCCAAGGATCCTTTCCCATTACCACATATAGACTCCATGGTGGACGCAACAGCATGACATGAGATGCTTACATTTATGGATGCTTCCCCTGGATTTCAACAAATTCAGATGGAACCATCTGATTAAGAAGACACAACATTCATGACTCCTACTGGAATATATTGCTATATTGCCATGTCTTTTGGACTACGAAATGCAGGTGAGACCTATGAATGCTTAGTCAACATGATGTTTAAAGATCAACTAGGGAAGACCATGGAAGTATATATAGACGACATGGTAGTCAAGTCCAAGAAGGCTGAAGATCATCTTATGGATTTGGAAGAAGCCTTCAATATCCTTGACCAGTATAACATGAAACTCAACCCATCTAAATGCCATTTTGTAAGGCCCCGTTACCGGTGCCTCACTTTGGACGTTGAATTTACTCATACACACAGTTCTACAAATCAGAGTTAATTAAAACTTTCACGGAAACATTAACTTCAATCATTCGTTACAAAAACATTCAAACTTGTCTTTTAAACATAACATAAAACATCGTATTTTAACATCATTTCTTTCATCTTCAGATGCCAGCCGTTCAATCCATGCCATGTGCCCTCCTCATGCTAGCTCATTAAACATATTTACCTGTGTGCATACAAAAAGTCAGCTACGCTGAGTGTGTTCTAGTTAACCAGGCAACATACAATTCATTCTCATACGTTCACGTATATGTATACGAAGATACATATTCATACCTAAACCGAACTTCATTCATGACACTTTATAATTATCCGTAATAGGACCATTGCATAATATCTATTAGAAGAACAATTACTTTTATCCATAGAAGTAACACCTTGTATCATCCATAAAAGGATCCATATAAACTATCCACAGAAGAATCCCTAGAAATTATCCATAGAAGGATCCTTAAACATCACCCATAGAGGGGACCCTATATACTTTCCATAGAAGGACCACTACATATTATCCACAGAAGGAGCCCTATACCTAATCCTTAGAAGGAACCATATATATTGTCCATAGAAGGTACTCCATAGAAGGAACCATATATATCATCCATAGAAGGTACTCCATAGAAGGAACGCATACCATATTATATAATATCCGTACAAGGAACACTAGTAAGGTTCACAGTCCTCATTTACGCTATCACCTATCGAGTCTAGGTCCGATAGTAGTTTAGAGGGATTTGCCATCCTAACTTACTATGCCGGATGTAAATATCACACACCATTCATGTACCTGCTTACACATACTTCACATATACAATAATTACATCATAGCATACGAACACTCTAGGCATTCTTCACATCATTCATCTATAACCATACTCCTTGAAGATGCATGCATATCCGAAGACCGTTCAAGAAACGTCAAGCATGCATTCATAACATTCATACATACTATCACATAACTTATCATAACATACACTTACCATTTAAGATAAGTGTATAAACGTTCACATTGAGTATGCACACATCCCCGAAAACATAACAAGGAAGTGGGGCTAGAAACTCACTAGGGTCCTGTTACGTTCTCCGTTAATCGTTATTCCTCTCTTTAACTGTGCTCGGATAACTGTACATTAATTAAATGTATCAATACTTGTCCTAATCACATTATTTAGGTTTCACCAGAAATGGTTAAGTCTGGTCTATTCTAATAGAATTGTATTTCAATACCTTGTATTCGTATGGTATTAGAATACATTTGTATTATAATGATCACATTGTATTCTAATGATCACATTTTATTCTAATGATCACATTGTCTTCTAATGATCACATTGTAATCTAATGATCACATTGTATTCTGATGATCACATTGTAATCTAATGATCCCATTGTAATCTAATGATCACATTGTAATCTAATGATCACATTGTATTCTAATGATCACATTGTAATCTAACGATCACATTGTAATATAATGATCACATTGTATTCTATTGGTCACATTGTATCCTAATGATCACATTGTAATCTAATGATCACACTGTAATCTAATGATCACATTGTATCCTAATGATCACATTGTAATATAATGATCAAATTGTAATCTAATGATCACACTATAATCTAATGATCACATTGTATTTTAATTACACTGTGTAATTGAATATATCATTGTAATCGAATTATATCATTGTAATCAAATTACACTATGTAATCGAATATATCATTGTAATCGAATGATATCATTGTAATCGAATGATATCATTGTAATCGAAATCCTCATTGTAATCGAATTCCTAATTGTAATCGAGTCTCACATTGTAATCGAGTCTCACATTGTAATCGACCATAAGCTTTGTAATCGAGTATCACATTGTAATCGAACGAGCTGAAGCTTTTTGGTCCATTTATCACTATTATCATTATATTTTATATCCTTAACACTTATTATTGTTCGGTATTAACCCATAAACATTTCCTTAACCGTTTTCGGCCAAAACTTGACCCGTGTAACCATAAATCTTGGACCTTTATGGTCAAAAATGTTCAAGGCTAGATCTAGGGTTTCTTATGAGTCGTGTATGTACATGAGTCTATTGAATCCATTTTAAACATCAAGTTTGTATCTTTATGGTTCGTTTAGACCCGATCTACTCTAGGTTTGAGTTTCAAGGCAAATCGTTCATAATAAGATAACCTTTAAATATAAAGAACGTACCTTTACTCGTTTTTAGGTTACAGTTTAGCTTGGTTATGAACTCTAATTTTGTATCTTGCTTGTATATCAAAGATCTAACAAGATCTAGGCTTGGTTTTGTTCTTGGATCTCTCTCTAGCTTGCGGCCTTGAGGGGTGATGTATGTGTGTGTTTTAGAGTGTGTAGGGAGACTATGGTGTAGAGATGGATAAAAATGGAAATGATTATGGTTTAAGGGGTATTTATACTTCCTAAAGCCCATGCACCTAAGGCCCATCTTTCCTTTTTTGCCCATATTTATTCCATTTAATAAGCCTACTTAACCTTCCATCTTTATTATTTTATTAATTCTCTATTACTTCTAGTAAACTTTTCCATCATAAATATTAATAATAAATAAAATATTATTCTTGGAAATTCCGGGATGTTACAAGTCTACCCCCCTTAAAAGAGGTACTTTTCCCCGGAACCTAGATTATTCTTTGTAAAAGGAACACTTCCTATATTCACACACCTTATCGAATCGTCTTTGCTCTCTTGGTCATCCTTCTTACTCCTGACTTTGGAGTCACCGAGTGGTGTTCATGTGTTTTAGCTATTAAGGTAGTTTGTCCATGAGGCCCTCGATGTACCAAGTCTCATCTCGTCTTCCCAAGGGACTTTGTTTTATATTATATTAACGTTAACGCCTAAGACGACGCTTTATCACAACACAAATATTCGTCATAACCAACATCCATTCAAGACAATTCATATCATAATTAATAAACACCCGTCTAAACTTCAGTATAAAACAACACGCATTGAGTCATTAATAAGTTACACATAGATTTAAACTTATGACTAGTAAATAGCCTTCTTGAGTGGTCTTCTCTAAGCATATGGAGGAAACTGTTAAACCTCAAGCATTCTTCTCTGCTTCCCGTCCTTCTTTCGGCTTCCTGCAGTCCCTTGCTAGGTGTCCACGTCCTCCACAGTTGTGACACCTATGGTAATCCTTACACTCCCAAGAGGAATGTCCTGCTTTTCCACACCTGAAGAACACACCTAATCCCATTATGCACTCTCCCGAGTGTTTCTTTCCATAATTTCCATAGACCGGGAACTCATCCTTCCTTGCCTTCTTCTTAAGGGAACCCTCCTCGTTAGCTTCACCTAGTTTTGGCGTTGAGTTATTTTTCTTCGTTTAAAACTTCTCCTCTTCACTGGTGGAAAGGTCATCATAAACCATCTCGGCCAATTCCACGGCTAAATCAAATGTTTCTGGTTTATTAGCCCTAACCAATGTTCGGACACTTTGTGGTAGTCCTCTAATATAGCACTTGATTCTTTTTGCTTCAGTATTAACCAAGTCAGGAACCAATCTAGACATGCGGTTGAACTCAGTGGTGTATTCACGATGTGCCATTTTTCCTGCCTTCAGATTCAAAAACTTCATCTCGACTCTCTCAACCTCAGCATTAGCACAAAATCGCTTCATCACCAACTTCTTCAGGTCATCCCACTTCATAGCTTTAATATCTTCTTGGGTCTTCCTCTGTTCCACTGTCTCCCACTAGAACGTAGCCTCATCACCAAAGGATTGGGTAGCATAACCCACAGCTTGATCAGAACGACACTCGCTAATTCGAATAACCTTGTCCATCGTGGTTATCCACTGAAGAGTAGTTGTCGCGTCTTCCAAGCCAGTTAACATCAGTGAGTCAAATCCCTTGAACGATTTGTAGTTACACGCACGTTTTACTCTTTTCCTTGCATCAACCTTCACAGATCGAACTTTACTCGAGTCGCCATCCTCATCATCAACTTTCTTACCATCATTCCTTACCTTCTCAGCGATCCTTGCATGACTTCCAGCAGACTTTTCAGGATTCAAGTTCTTCACGACAGCTGCTACAGCTTGAGAAATGGCAGCTTGAACAACAGGGTCAAGTTGATATCCTTCGTTGTTGCTCGGATTTTGATCAGCTGCACTTTCTTCTCCTCCGGTTTTAGTAGATGATTCAACAAAAGGTTCTCGGACAATGTGTGGCTTATCACGACGTCCAGTGAGACCTCCCATTCCAATAACTTTCCTAGCTCCAACCATTCATATTCTATAAGGAAACACAAACTTCATCATTCAAGGAACTACTTAGTACAAGGATAGTAAGGCTAACAGGTAATAACAATGGCCAACTGCGATGAGCGGATCACGTTACTTTCCGTGTCCTATACACTTCCCATTATGAGTCTATTTGTGCTAAGTTCTACTTTTAAACAGTCAGTCAACTAAACAATCAATTCATCCTATCCCTAATATTCACATTTCCTTTCTTTAGAAATTAAGCTAACATCAATATACATTATTTAACCATACACTTTACCTTTACTAAGCTTGCTTGAGTGACATATGGCTATCTTGAACTGACATCTTCTTTCTTTTCTTACTTTAATCCCATTCTCTGTTCGAGTCTAAGCATGTAGGATGCTTAATTCTCTCGAACTTATGCTTTGATACCAACTTGTAAGGCCCCGTTACCGGTGCCTCACTTTGGACATTGGATTTACTCATAAACACAGTTCTACAAATCAGAGTTAGTTAAAACTTTCACGTAAATGTTAACTTCAATCATTCGTTACAAAAACATTCAAACTAGTCTTTTAAACATAACATAAAACATCGTATTTTAACATCATTTCTGTCATCTTCAGATGCTAGCCGTTCAATCTATGCCATGTGCCCTCCTAATGCTAGCTCATTAAACATATTTACCTATGTGCATACTAAAAATCAGCTACGCTGATTGAGTTCTAGTTAATCAGGCAACATACAATTCATTCTCATACGTTCACGTATACTTAGGCGAAAATACATATTCATACCTAAACCGAATTTCATTCCTGTTGGTGCATAATGTCAGTAGTTCATAGTCTAGTGTCTGTAATCGAGTCTGTAATGATTAATTATGTTTTATATGTCTTAAGCGAAGTTACTAACAAGTTCGCTGTTTAGGCGAACTTGTTAGTCAAGCGAAGTTATGGACAACTTCGCCTGAACATGCCAGGCGAAGTTGTCGTGTATTTATATTCCTAGGTTACGGTTTGTTTGAGTCAGTTGAAAAGAGTTCGTGTGATCATTATCGAAGTTACGAGAGCTGTAACGTGAGGACGAGAGTTCGTGTCTGTAATAGTGATATTGTATCACGTGTTTTGGTTATAATATAACGTGTTTGTTTATCGTATCGTGTTTGATCTATTCGTGTCTTCTACGCTCGTAACGACCTACGCAGGGATTCCGCACCTACGTAGATCGAGATATCTCGTGTTGATCCATCCAGGGAACCTACAATTGGTATCAGAGCATCGGCTCGATTGTGTGGTTCGGGATATTCACGCGGGTGTAGAAATCGTCCCGTTTCGACTATTCGCGGGACGTGTTTTCTGTGTTTTTGTGTCATTCTTACCTCCTACCATCGTATTCAACCCTTTACACCGTCAAAAACCTCGAAAAACCCAGAAATCAGATCTGCAGAAACTTCGTGTTCATCAGGCGAAGTTGCCGTCACTGTTCGTAGGGTTTCGGCGAAGATATAAGGTTAAGCGAAGTTATCCACAACTTCGCCTACCTTCTCAAGTTCGCCTAACTCAAGCGAAGTTCTCTACAACTCCGCCTACCTCCTAAGTTCACTTACCTCAAGCGAAGTTAAGAATCAGCGAAGTTCTTCAGCGAAGTTAAGACTTAAGCGAAGTTATCCGTAACTTCGCCTACAGTACTTTTCAAAAAAAAAAAAAAAAAAAAAAAAAAAATTTCGGGTTTCTTTGTTTTTTGAGAAAGATGTCGTCAATTAACATCTCAGAGTTAGTTAAGATGGAAGTAGAAGCAGGGTCAGCTACTAAGGCCCCAAAGTTGCTTAAAGGAACTGACTTCGTTGCTTGGAAGGATCGGTTCGAACAATATGTCAAGTACCAGGATGCGAAAATGTGGGTATGCATCCAGGATGGTTATATTCCACCAACTATGGAGTACGAAGGTCATGATCAGATCAAAAAGTACAGCAAAATGGAAGAAGAAGAGAAAAAGATGTATGAGGCCGAGAGCAAGGCTCATGCTGCTATCACTATGGCTCTTCCACAAGAGATCCTTCATACGTTTAGAAAGTACAAGACAGCAAGAGAGCTTTGGGAAGCTCTTGAGAACCGGTTTGAAGGAAATGTGGGAATCCGTGCTTCGAAGATCAAATTGCTCAAAACCCAGTTCTCAGTCTTCAAGTATTTGAAGAATGAATCTCTAGATGATATCATCACCCGATATTATCATCTGATGACTGAACTGAGAAACTATTCAATTTCTTACCGAGAAGAAGAGATAGTTGAGAAGCTTCTTGATGCTCTCCCACCAAAATGGGAGATGTACACGGTGCTGATGAGGGAAGACAAAGACTTTCCCCAATATGATCTGGAAACGGCAGTCAACAAGCTCCGAACCTTTGAGCTTAACATGGTTAGAAAGGAGACACCTACGGATCAGGTTCAAGATCCAGGTATGTATGGTGCTAAAGTCAACTCTAGTTCAGGTTCGAAGACTGAATCAGCTGCCTACTACTCGAAGGGAGAGTCGGGTGCCAACTCATCACATGAGGGGCATGTGTCAGTCAACACGAATGGTGATGTTTGCTTTGTAGCAGGTGGATCTAGTGCTTCTAAACCGCAAGCAAGCAAGAGTAGTTGCTCTCCAAGTATTCCTAGCATCAACTACTCTAAGATGCCTATGAGTGTCAAATCTGCTGAAGAGCAGTTTGCTCTCTATGCTTCTTTTATTGCTTCCTATGAGAACTACATTCAGGGGAAGATTGTTGATCCAGCTATGTTGGATGAAGACTATGACCAGATTGATGCTGATGATCTGGAAGAAATGGATCTGCAATGGCAGATGGCTATGATCGTGAGAAGAGTGAAACGGTTTATGAAAAAGACCGGAAGAAAGTTTGTCGGTGGAAGGCCAGGGTTTGACAAGACGAAGGTAAGATGCTACAACTGTCAGCAAAACGGCCACTTTGATAAGGAGTGCAGAAATGAGCGTGTAGAACGTGGTCAAGGCAAGTCTACACAGCATAATGGGGGTAGTAAAGATTATAGTGCCATGATTTCCAGAGAAGATGGTGAATACAACTGGAACCTGCATTCTGAAGAAACTTTCGAACAGGCCAATTTGGCGAAGGTTGAAACTGAATGAAATGAGAAGGTTACCGGAGAAGAAAAAGCTCTCATGGCAGATGTTAAAGACCAGCTCTCCGAGGTATGTTCTAAACCTACTTGTTCTAAATGTGAAAACTTGTCTGAGCAATTAGCAACTATAACTGATCGGTATGTTAGTTTGGATGCTGAGTTTAAAACTCTAAAAGAAGATCATCATTTTACAAAAGCAAGAGAAAATAGCTATAAAGTTAAAATAAAAGCTTGTGAAAAAGATATTAAAAGTCTAAAAGCAAAACTAGCTGAAAAAATTCAAGTGATTGATCTAAGCTATGAAGTTTTGGAAGAAAAAACCAAACTAATAGCTGAAAGAGAAAAACAGATTGCTGATCACCAGGTGAAAGTGGTGGAACTGAATAGAAAACTTGAGCAGTTCAAAAATTCCTCTGCTATTCTTGATCACCTTGTTAGTGATCAAGGTTCCTCTGTTAAGAGGGGAGGAATTGGTTATCATGAGGTTCCACCACCTTATAATCACAATTACACTTTTAATCCTAGTGTTCAGAAGTCTATTGACTTTGAGGTTGTTCAGACAGTTCCAATTAAAGTAACTAGTAAAGAACCAGATGTTAGTAGAGGCGAAACAAGTTCGCCTGTTTCAAGTGTTAAAATTTCTGATCCGAGTCCAGTCTCATCAAGTTCGGATAAGTCATCCGAGCCTGGTAAGCAAAAGAGGAGGCGGTATTGCCAGATAGTGGAGAGAAAGATAAAAAAACTAAAAAGAGTTCTCCGCTAAACCCGTATGTCCCACCTTATGTGAGACAAACGGGCGGTAATAATGCCTCGACATCTAAAACACCTGTTGATAAAAAGGTTGAACATAGGTGTTGTTTTAGGTGTAATCAATTAGGGCACCTAGTTGCAGATTGCCCTCTGAAGCAGAGATTCAGAGGTGTGAGGCCTACTAAAACTGAGAATAAGTCTAATGGTAATAATAATACTGGTAAAAATGAAAACCATTCAAAATTCAGAAAATGGACTAATCCAGGTTTTCAAAGAAATAGATCTCAGTTTTTCACTGGTAACACCCAAACCATAACTAATAATTCATTTAATTCTTGACGGTTTGGATGGCCTCATAGACAATCCACAAGAAGGTATCCTGTTAGGACTCACAGAAATGATTATGATACTAACTTTGGACAGCCAAGGTACGGGATGTATCGACCCAAGACCAATCGATCTTGGGTCCCCAGATTTTAACTCTCTGTTTTAATCGTGCAGGAACAGTTGAACAGGGCTGCCAACAATCAATGGGTTGTGAATAGCGGCTGTTCCCGGCACATGACGGGTAACAAATTCTTGTTACACGATTTGAAACCTGTTCAAGGAGGGAGAATGAGCTTTGCAGGAGAAAGTGGAGGCAAGATTACAGGAATGGGAACGGTGTCTAATGGAAAGATGACTCTAGAAAAAGTAAACTTTGTCAAAGAATTGAAGCACAATCTGCTGAGTGTGTCGCAGATCTGTGATAAGGAGTACACCGTTCATTTTACAAAGAATGAGGCGATTGTGTTACATCCTGGTTTTCAGATACCAGAGGAGTGGATTGTGATGAAGGCTCCACGTGAGAGGAATACGTATATTATGGATATGAGGTCAACTGAAATGGCCACGGAAGAATCATGCCTTATGACAAAGGCGAGCGAATCGGAGTCCGAATTGTGGCATAGGAGAATGGGGCACATTCATCTTCGAAAGATGAACCACAATGTCAACAATGGACTTGTGCTGGGCGTTCCCTTGAAAAGTTTCAACTTTGAAGACAAATGTCTAGCGTGCAAGAAGGGAAAGCAGCGCAAGAAATCCCATCACACCAAGAAGGTCAATTCTATTGTCAGTACTCTAGAATTGCTTCACATGGATCTCTTCGGTCCCGTGAATGCAAAAAGTCTAGGAGGTACTTCTTATTGCTTGGTGATCACTGATGATTACTCACGATATTCGTGGGTATATTTCCTGAAATCAAAAGATGAAACGGCTCAGATGGTGAAGAATTTGATTACCAAAGTTGAGAACGTTATGAATAAAAGGGTTAAGTTCATCAGGAGTGACAATGGAACTGAGTTCAAAAATTTTGAGATGGAGATCTTCTGCCTTCAGAAAGGGATTAAGCACCAGTACAGCGCTCCGTATACTCCGCAACAGAATGGAGTGGCTGAGAGGAAGAATAGAACGTTAATTGAAGGAGCCAGAACTATGCTGGCAGATTCGAAGCTTCCTGTGGTGTTCTGGGCTGAAGCTGTTGCTACAGCCTGTTATATCCTGAATAGAGTCTTGACTGTTAAAAGACTTAATAAAACGTGTTATGAGCTTATGCATGGGAGGAAGCCCAACTTGAGTGGTCTTGAACCATTCGGGTCCCCTTGTTCGATTTTAAAGACAAACTCTAAATTTGGTGAAGTAGCCGATGAAGGAATCTTAGTCGGTTATGTTGTTGCGACTCCCAACAGACGTGTCTTTAATACATCGACCGGCAAGGTTGAGGTGGTGTGTAACACCGATATCACAAGTTACAAACCGCCAAAACCAAGCAACGGACCTGCTGAGTTTTTCGACTATGATAGACTTTTTAAGTCTTTTAACATACCGTATTTGGATAGTGCAGAAGAAGAAGAGAGAGTTGCTACGAAGATGATCCTTGATGAGGAAGAAAATCTAGTGCAAAGACAGCTGTTTGATAAATGTCAACCTTCCTCATCAAATGCTATCGATACCCCTGCTGCCTCTCCTGAAGAAGAATTTTTCAATCCGTTTCACTCTCAGCAAGAAACAACCATTGACGAGCTCTCTTCTAACTTGGAAGACAATTTGCATGTCGGTTCTGTTCCGACCACGAGAATTCATAAAGATCACCCTTTGGAGAATGTGATTGGTGATGTGTCCTCCGGTGTATAAACAAGACGTAGCTTGAATGAGCACACCTGTGTTTACACAAGCATTAAGGAGACAGGCATAATCAACGAATGCTTGTACACCTGCTTTATCAGCTAGATTGAACCAAATAATTACCAAATGGCTCTAAAGGACAGCTCGTGGGTCGAGGCCATGCAAGAAGAGCTGGCTCAATTCAAGAAAATGGAAGTTTGGACTTTGGTTGAAAAACCGAAGCATGTGCATGCGATAGGCACAAAATGGGTTTTTAAGTGCAAGAGAGATGAGAAAGGGATTATTATAAGAAACAAGGCGAGGCTAGTCGTTAAAGGTTTTAATCAACAAGAGGGGATAGATTATAATGAAGTGTTCGCTCCTGTGGCAAGATTGGAAGCCATTAGACTGTTTTTGGCATTTGCTGCTTATAAGAAGATGAAGGTATTTCAGTTAGACGTGAAAAGTGCGTTCCTAAATGGGAAAGTTGATGAGGTTGTGTACGTTGAGCAACCTCCGGGTTTTCCTGACCCAGACTTTCCAGACCATGTGTACAAGTTAAGCAAGGCGTTGTATGGACTACATCAAGCACCTAGTGCCTGGTACTCAACTTTATCAGATTACTTGCTTGAAAATGGGTTTGAAAGAGGGAAGATAGATAGCACGTTGTTCGTCAAGAGAGAAGGAAGCGACTTCCTGCTGGTGCAAGTCTATGTGGATGACATTAACTTTGCTGCATCAAAAGTCTCCATGTGTCAGCAGTTTGAGGCCGTCATGAAGAAAAGGTTTGAAATGAGTGCTATGGGTGAACTAACTTTCTTTTTAGGATTGCAGGTTGATCAGAAGAAGGATGGGATGTTCATTCATCAGACCAAGTATGTCCATGATGTGCTCAAACGCTTCAAGATGGAGGACAACACTCCATTCGATACTCCAGTCTGCGTCAATCACAAATTGGGTGCTGATTCAGACAACGATGCAGACATGGACCCAACCCAATATCGGGCTATTATAGGTTCTTTAATGTACTTAACTGCTTCTAGGCCTGATATAATGTTTGCTGTTTGTCTTTGTGCACGCTTTCAGGCAAACCCAAAAGAATCTCATTTGAAGGGTGCGAAGAGGATACTGCGGTATCTCAAGGGCAAGCCGAAGCTGGGGTTGTGGTACCCGAGAGGAGGAGACTTGGAGCTAGTCGCTTACACAGATTCTGATTATGGAGGGTGCAATCAGAGTCGGAAGTCAACTACTGGAGGATGTCAGTTTCTAGGAGGCAGATTAGTGTCCTGGCAATGCAAGAAGCAGACATCAGTCGCCATTTCAACATGTGAGGCAGAATACATGGCAGCATCCAACTGCTGCTCCCAGGTTCTGTGGATTCAACAACAGTTGCGCGACTATGGTCTGAATTTCTCACTTACTCCTATTTGCATTGATAACACAGCTGCTATCTCAGTAACTAACAATCCTGTGAAGCACAGTAAAACTAAACATATTGACATACGTCATCATTTTATATGGGATTGTGCTGAGAAGAAACTGATTGTGCTTGAAAAGGTGGAAACGCTTGATAATTTCGCTGATTTATATACTAAAGCGTTTGACAAATCAAGATTTCAAAACCTTGTTGAGTTGAATGGGATGATCAATCCCGAGTAACCATGCTTTTTGTGCATATTAAAAAAAAAAAAAAAAAAAACGTCACTATCGCTTAGAACAATGTCTGTTACCTCAGTTTGATGGACATGTCTTAGGATATGTTTGGTCCTTATTTCTACTTGTAGAATATGAGGATAGCCATTAACCAGACGACTGAAAGTGACCGGGGCGGTTTATGATGAGTTTTCATTCCTTCGCTTAAAATTAGTCGATCATACTTAGTTAGAAGGACACATACTAGTATGTGGTCAGTCCAGCTGATCCATTGGATCTTCGGGATAGCCGTTGACCTGAAGACTTTGATTTGGTCGGGGCGATAGAAGTTAAATTTTTCTTTAAGGGAAATGAAATTATTTTTCAAGTCTACTACTTCGTAAGAAGTTCGTTTGCTATGTTTAACAGAAAATTGATCCAACCTTGGAAAATGATAGATATACTGATTCTGTGTGCTTAACTAGTGAAGTTATTAGGCTTTAAAGGCTTAAGAACAGTCATTGTATGTCATGGTAGCTTTTTATGGTGCGTAAAAGTAGAAGTGATACTAACTAAATCTACTCGATTTTATGTGGAAATTTCTTAAGAGTTCTGCATGTCTTCATATATATCTTTCCGAATGATAGGCAGAAAAGCGATTACCCAGTCATACACGAGCCCGTTAGTGTTCTGATTCCCGTGAAGAAAGCGTGTCAAGAGACTGCAGTGATCCAGATTCGGGACTTGCAGTTGTTCTCTATGTGTTTGTTAAAAAAAAAAAAAATAAAATTTAAGTCATTGAGACATTCTTTAACTTAAAATGTCAATCATGATGTAAGAAAGAGAACGGGAAGCAGAGTCTAAAGATCGAAGAATACTTACAACTTAATCAGACACTACGGGTCGAAGTCAATTCGGGGTGACTTGGGGAAAGCCAAATACGCTTTGAGAATAGATAGGAGGCATCATAATCTCTGAGTTGTTGCCCACTTAATTTTTGAGCTTAATTGAACTTAACTCGTATCACAGAAACGATGAAAACCATCTTAAGTTATTTACCTGCCTACAACCTGTTTCTTTATGTCATAATACAGCTAAACACGGATCTATGTGACAGTCACGTAGTTAGTATGATTCCTGTTCGGATCTTTTCTAAAACGTAGTAGTCCCTGTCGAGACTGAAATTTGATCCCTTGTACTTTAATTTTTAAAAGTTTTTCGTACTTAGGTAGTTTTATGATTTTATAACTGGTTACTTGGTCTTGATTGTGTCATTTAGTTCTTTAAGGAAGTTTTAAAACTTAATTGCAAATTGTTCAAATTATAGGGGTTGATTTTGTAAAATTTGATATATCGGCGAACTTGTGAATAACTTCGCCCAAGGCGAAGTTATCCATAACTTCGCCTGTATAACTCCGCTCCTATATAAAGGAATTTTTAAGGTCAAACTGTTCATTATTTTTCAATCCAGCGTACTTACTATCTGTGCATACCTTAGCGAACTTATCGATCAAAATCTTCTGTGTTCTTATTTCGATTCCATTCCGTGATTAAAGGTGTGTAAGTTTTCTTATATCTTATAATCGATGTTCAATGTTGTTAATCCTAGGTTGTTTCGACACCCGGTTAGTGATCTCGGACGTTCGATCCTTAAACCCGGTTTCAAACTTGTTTTAACGTGGTCGTTCACACATTGATCGTTTAGATAACCATAAAATCATGTTTTCCGGATTCCTTAATCACGAAATCACCAACTGCACGTTGTTTCATAAACCTATCAACCGCCGATTCAGATTCAGGCGAACTTAAGGATTAGGCGAAGTTATCCGCAACTTCTCCTGAGGTTTAACTTCGCCTGAGGCGATGTTGTGGTGAAGCGAAGTTATCATTAACTTCGGCTGGACCTTTTTACTTATTAGTTATTAGACGAACTTAAAGATGAAGCGAAGTTGTTCCCAACTTCGCCCCACTTTTAACTTCGCCTATACAGACTTTATCACAACTTCGCTCATGGTAACAAGCGAACTTGTGTTATGCCTTAACGTGTATCTAAATTGGTTCGTTTGTTGCAGATATGGCTGCTGTTGCTGGTGCTGGAGGTGCTGGTGGCGATGACGGGGGAGATAACCAGAGACAATTCTTCCCTGGGCATAATATGTATATTACGTTAGACCCAGATGCGAGTGGTGTGGAGGATTACCGCGAAATCATCACTTTCCTCCTTCGCTCGCGGATATTCCACGCGATCACAACTACTCTGCCAATATCCTTACCCAATATTGAGGATTTTTGGCAGACGGTGGAATACGATTGCCGCGTTGAGCCCCCGGTTATGCGAGCAACCGTCAACAATCAAGAAGTTCAGTTCTCTTCTGAACAAATCCGGGCGGCTTTACGTTTCGGGAATGAGACCAGGGATGACCCGACGGACTTTGTGGCTCCTTTCCGAGATGGAGCGTTTTTACGAATGGGCTATTCGGGCCCATTGGGCGATACACAAAGAAGGAAGGGTTTCCTACTCGATCAGTGGCGCTTCCTGTCACACCCCGATCGTGATGGCGGAAAAATCGAGGTGCGGCGACTAAGTCGTGATTGTTGAGCACAATAGTATAAAAGTCTAAATGCATAAACATAACCAAAATGTCAAATATTACATCAACCAGGTAACATGAAACAAATTGTTTTAATACAAAATATCAAGTTTCCAACAACTCCTAGTCTAGCCTTCATCTTTCTAAGGCCTCTAAACTTGCTAGGGATTTCTTGCTGCATTATTTCCTGAAAACATGTAACAAACTGTCAACTACATAAAGTAGATGAGTGAATTCATAGGTTTAAAGAAAAGAGTTTTATACACAAACATACTAGTATAGGTTGTAGGGGTTTATATATAGGGTGTACCTGCGGCTAACCCACCACTCCTACAACTTATACTACTATGTTTGGGTATAATTCCCAGTTTTTAAAATGGTTTGTAAGAAAAGATCTCTTGGTTTTCCCACAGAGGTTTTTGTAGTAAGTCAAACATGAAATGTTCTCCTGGGCTCTCAACGGGCTTATCAATCTCCCATTAGAGTCGTATGTGATAAGATTACTCAAAGATTTGCGGTCTCCCAACGGTACATGTAGCACATAACAGTTAAGCATAAACAAGGACATATAGATTTGAGCATGCTAAGTTTACTAGATAAACCAACACCAAAATCCCATTGTTTACTAGTATCCAAGATGATGGTGAACAAATGATGATGATGATGAATGATGATGAAACCCAATGATCACACAGGACTTGATTGAACTCACGCAAGACTTAAACCAAGACTACCTCGTTCTTGCCATCCAGGACTCAGCTAGGTTCTACCGAGAGTAGGATAGACACCCCAAAGAATCCTGGGTTCCCTTGGTCCCTACCGAGAATAGTATAGGTCCTCAAGAGTTATGGATTTCACCGAGACTAGTATGAAATCCCATGAGTTACGAGTGCCACCGAGAATAGAATGCCACTCATGGTCGTGAGTTCTACCGAGAGTAGAATAGACTCTCGCGTCCAATTCAACTCATGATGTTTTGATCTCTAGATTTCCATGCTGACACAATGACTATGATGATATGAATTTGATTCCCGTTCCCATGATGTCAATGTTCACAGAATTTCCCATACTCATTGATTTCCAATGTTCTTAGATCTCCATGAGTTAATGGGTTTTCCCCATGTTCATAGATTTCCAAAGTTTATAGATTACCAAGAAGCTCGTGGATCTCCGCACGTGTGTAGAAATCCAAATGTTTATAGTTTAAAGAATGTTTGCATAAATGATTTTATCCAAACGTGTAAAGTTACCATGTTTCCACCCCATAGTTTTGAAAAGCTTAAATAGGGGCTATGAACTCACCTTGATCTTGGGTTAGGATGGTGCTACAATAGATCTCCTTAGCCTAGAGTTGGACATATATATAAGGTTAACAACGTGCTATAAGTCTAAGAAAACGAGCTTACGTGACCTCGAGCAAAAACTGGGTTTTAAAGACGAAAACAGCTTGGTTCTGGCTTGATTCGATCGAATAGGAACACGTTCGATCGAATAGGAACTTGTTCGATCGAATAGACACACATTCGATCGAATAGACACACATTCGATCGAATCTGAGGCACACTCGATCGAACTAGAAACACATTTGGTCGAACCAGTTGGGAAAACTCGTTCGGTCGAACATGGAACTTGTTCGATCGAATAGACACTCATTCGGTCGAATACGAAACTCATTCGGTCGAATGAGTTGGAGACCATTCGGTTGCTTTCCTATTCGGTCGACCGGACTGGTTCGATCGACTGGTTCGATCGAATGGGCTGATTCGATCGACTGATTCGATCGAATGATTCTGATTCGACTCCTTCAAGCTGGGCGACGGAGAAACCTACGGGTTTTTCAGATTTTCCAGATTTTTGACCCAAAATCGAAGTTTTTGACATGGAAATGCTCGGGATTGAAGGGACTATCGATTCCCAGTGATTTTAAACACAAAAGCCTGCATTTTGACACCAAAACAAGACGGTTTTTGACCCGAAAACTCAAGAAACGAAAATGGGTGTTTTTGCTCGATTTGAGGCCGAAAATGGTTATGAAAATGGATGATTTTCAAGAAGATCTTACCAAGAACAACAACAAACAGATTTGTGGACTCGGATTTGAAGTTTGAAGACTTTCTCTCTCTAGTTTCTCTCTCTAGAATGAGAGTGTTTGGGTGGGAAGTGTTGGTGGAAATGAAAGAGATGGTGTAAGAATACTTGATTTTCCGCTTAAATACTCGGGTGACTCGGGTTCGGGTTTAGGCTACCGACGGGTCAAGACTAGTCGAGTTCATAAGTTTTTAAACAAACTAAAACTTTTTCAGCAAAACTTTTATAAAACCATTTTCCGAATAATTATTTGAAATCTTTTTAAATAAGAATATTTAATTTTTCGAAAGCATAAAAATTAATATTTTTCAGGCGTAAATGTCGTTTTATAAAATAAACATTTTAAATGATAAAAGCAGATTTTTTTCCAATGATATGGGTTCCGAACTTATCGTCCAGAATCCCAAAGTCTATAGTTTCCGATGATTTCACGATCCTAGTTTACCAATCGAATTTCAGGGCGTTACATCCTCCCCAATTTAGAGGAATTTCGTCCCGAAATTTAGAATTTAGTATAGTTGATGCAATGATGTTTTAGATTAAATGATCCCATGATGACCACTATGCGCCACTACCCCTAATATTCGTCTTGGATACCACCCAAATCAAGTTGAAGGGGTTTATATATAGGGTGTACCAGCGGCTAACCCACCACTCCCTCAACTCCACTTGGGTGTTTCTTTCGACTCCTATTAGTTCAATGACACACAGGACGACACACTATTTTCCACTACAAGGCATCACCTTCAAGCTTTACATCAGACATATTCATTTCGGATTGAAGGGGTTTATATATAGGGTGTACCAGCGGCTAACCCACCACTCCTTCAATCTCCAATGAATAATTCCCTCAATAACTCTTGAATTTAACGCCTCACAGCTGCCACGCTAACTATGAGTCCCTAATTCCAAGTCTCGCTTCAGACATAATCAACTTGTGCCGAAGGGGTTTATATATAGGGTGTACCAGCGGCTAACCCACCACTCCTTCAACATTCATTGATTAATTCCCTACACGAAGCTTGAGTTCACGACTCATAGTTACACAATAGCATATTGTTTATACACGTATACACCTGTGAACTTGATGTTTTTATATTCCGGACTATAATTACGAGTTCACCTTGTATCAATGTATAAACTCCATTGTGTGCGGCTAGAAAAATCGACACGACACCACACACACACACACAACCATGCTTCATGAATGCTAGAATGATGACAAATTTTGGCTCAATGATACATAGTTTACCCCAATGTTTACATGATTAAGTATGCACAACTTGTGTTTTCCAGCACGAGTCATGGGTAGCCAAACTTGGTGTTATGCAAATAAGAGAATATTTATAAGCAAATAGGAACAACATGATACTTCATTGATTGATATTGGTCCCTGATTACATGATTACGATTACATAGACTCCAAGATTTCTAGAATTACAAAGATGATGACTATGCGAACAGATGAGGGTATTCCTCCTTCATCTTATCCTCTCGTTCCCATGTGAACTCGGGTCCACGATGGTTGTTCCAACGTACCTTGACTATAGGTATCCGGCTTCGCTTAGTCTTTTTGACTTCTCGATCTAGGATCTCGACAGGTTCCTCAACAAAGTATAGTTTGTCGTCGATGTGAACCGTGTCGATCGGGATTTGAGCGGTCTCGTCAACGAGGCACTTTTTGAGTTGCGACACATGAAAAACGTTGTGAACACGGCTGAGTTCTGGAGGCAATTCCAAGCGATAGGCTACAGGTCCGACCTTTTCGATGATCTTGAAAGGTCCTACGTACCTTGGAGCAAACTTTCCCTTTTTCCCGAAGCGAACAATGCCCTTCCAGGGGGAAACTTTGAGCATTACGTGATCGCCTATTTGGAACTCCAGAGGTTTGCGGCGTTTGTCAGCGTAATACTTGTGTCGACAGCGGGCGTCCTTAAGTCTTTGCTGAATGATGGCGATACTGTCAGTGGTTTCCTGTATCAGTTCCGGGCCGAGGATTTGAGAATCTCCGGTCTCGGACCAACACAGTGGAGAACGACATTTCCTGCCATAGAGTGCTTCGAATGGCGCGCATTTGATGGTAGCATGATAGCTGTTATTGTATGAGAACTCTGCAAGAGGAAGGTGAGTCTCCCAGCTACTACCGAATTCAAGGATACAGGCTCTGAGCATATCCTCCAGGGTTTGTATGGTCCTTTCGCTCTGTCCGTCCGTTTCAGGATGATAGGCAGAGCTAAGTTTCACACTTGTCCCAAAGGCTTTCTGAAATGACTTCCAGAACCTTGACGCAAAAGAGGGGTCACGGTCAGACGTGATGCCCTTAGGCACACCGTGACGGGTTACGATCTCACGAATGTAAATCCGCGCCAGCTTCTCCGTAGTGTAGTCCTCGCGGACAGGGAGAAAGTGGGCAGACTTGGTCAAGTAATCCACGATAACCCAAATCGTGTCATAACCGCTGGGTGTCCGCGGGAGTTTGGTAATGAAGTCCATAGCGACTTCGTCCCACTTCCACTGCGGTATGATCGGTTTTTGTAACAGGCCAGATGGTCTCTGATGTTCAGTCTTGATCCGCGAGCATGTTAGACACTTACCGACGTATAAAGCTATGTCTTTCTTCATACCCGGCCACCAGAAATGAGACTTGAGATTCTGATACATTTTATCACTGCCCGGGTGAATAGAGTATCTGGATTTGTGCGCTTCGTTCAGGATAAGTTCTCGAAGTGGTTCAGAGTTTGGAATCCACATGCGATTTAAGTAGTAAAGTATACCATCAGACTTGGTTTCAAACTTCCGTTCGGCACCGCAAGATAGCATATTTTTGAGATCACCACCAGCAATCGCTTGCTTTTGAGCTTCAAGAACCAAGGAGGGAAGATTGGACTGAATACGGATCGCATGCAACTGGGTCCTTTCCTTGCGACTTAACGCGTCAGCCACTACGTTAGCCTTTCCAGGGTGGTAGCGGATTTCGCAGTCATAGTCACTTAGGAGTTCAACCCATCGACGTTGTCGCATATTTAGCTCCCTTTGGTTGAGGATGTGTTGTAGGCTCTTGTGGTCGGTGAAGATGACACATTTCGTACCGTATAGGTAGTGTCTCCATATTTTTAAGGCAAAGACCACAGCACCCAATTCCAAGTCGTGAGTGACATAATTCCTCTCATGACTCTTGAGTTGACGCGAGGCGTAAGCGACGACCTTACCGCGTTGCATTAAGACGCAGCCTAGACCTTGGCTCGAGGCGTCGCAATAAACAACAAAATCATCGTTACCCTCAGGAAGCGACAGGATTGGTGCATGGCAGAGTTTATGTTTCAATGTTTGGAAAGCCTCTTCTTGCTCTTGGTTCCAAATGAATGGTTCCCCTTTTTGAGTTAACATTGTGAGGGGCAACGCGATCTTTGAAAAGTTCGAGATGAATCGACGGTAGTACCCAGCCAAACCAAGAAATGAACGAATTTCGGTTGGCGTTGTAGGCGCTCCCCAATTTTTTATGGCTTCAATCTTGGCAGGGTCGACATGAATGCCTTCCTTGTTAATGATGTGACCTAAGAATTGAACTTCCCTTAGCCAGAATTCGCATTTGGAGAATTTGGCGTAGAGTTGCTCTTTCCTCAGCAGATCCAAGGTAAGCCTGAGATGAAGCTCATGGTCGGCTTTAGAGCGGGAATAAACGAGAATATCGTCAATGAAGACGATAACAAACTGGTCCAGGTATGGACGACAAATGCGATTCATGAGATCCATGAACACTGCAGGGGCATTCGTCAAACCAAAAGGCATGACTAGGAACTCGTAGTGTCCATATCGAGTTCTGAAAGCGGTTTTCGCGATGTCGTCCTCCATGACACGCACTTGGTGATAACCTGAGCGTAGGTCGATCTTGGAAAAGTAGGTGGCTCCTTGCAGCTGGTCGAAAAGATCGTCAATCCTCGGTAATGGATACCGATTCTTGACTGTGAGTTTGTTAAGCTCACGATAGTCTATGCACATCCGGAAAGATCCGTCCTTCTTCTTGACGAAGAGGACTGGAGCTCCCCATGGAGACGAACTAGGGCGAATAAAACCCTTGTCCAGTAGTTCCTGCAGCTGGCTCGATAATTCCTGCATTTCAGACGGAGCCAAACGATACGGAGATTTTGCCACGGGGGTTGCACCGGGAACTAACTCGATGTGGAATTTGACTTGTCGGCTAGGAGGAAGTCCGGGTAAGTCTTTAGGAAAAACGTCTGGAAATTCACGCACGACGGGGACATCAGAGAGCTTCTTCCCCAAAGATTTCCTGATGGAGACATGAGCTAGGAAGGCGAGACACTTCTTTCGAAGGCATCGCCGAGCTTTAAAGCAGGAGATTAATTTCAGACATCTGCCTGATCTTTCTCCTTGAATAATTATGGACTCGCCAGAAGAACAAGGAACGCGAATGAGCTTCTCAGCACACACCACTTCCGCGTGGTTGATGGACAACCAATCCATCCCAACAATTACATCGAAACTTCCTAAATGCATAGGGATGAGGTCAATGTTAAGAGACGTCCGATCAAACGTAAGCGTGCAATTGCGAACGATTTTGTTCACTTGGGTAGACTCTCCGTTTGCCATTTCGACAGAGAAAGCGGGGTCTAAGACAGAGGTTCCTAGATTAAGCAATGGGACCAACTCGCTAGAAATAAAACTCCTATCTGCACCCGTGTCAAATAGAACAGAAACCCAGAGATTGTTAAGGATGAACGTACCAGTAATGACGTCAGGATTTTGGCGAGCTTCAGCAGCGCCAATAGTAAAGGCTCGGCCTCGGGCCGGAGGAAGATTTGCAAGACGAGGACACCTGCTCCTGAAATGGTCCATGGCTCCACACTCGAAACAGCTTCGAGAGTTGCTGGGTTGGGAACTGCTGCTCTGTATCGCCAGTTGATTACCTTGAAATCTGCAGCGTTCCGCTAGGTGCCCCAAACGTCCACAGTTCGTGCATTTCCAGCACGGGGTTCCGGCAGGATGATGAAATTGGCAAGTGCCGCACTTGGGGTGAACCCCAGTGTACTCCCTCTTTGGCCTTCCTGAAGGGGTGGGAGCAGGAGCGACAGAGCTGATTGGGGTTGCGGGAGTAACCATCGCGTAACTGCTAGCCTTACGCTTTTTGATGCGGTTGATCTTTTTGGATGAGCCTTCAGCGGCCTTGCCCGTACCTTTGGCTAGGATCCCAGTCTTAACCTGGTC
Organism: Bidens hawaiensis; assembly: GCF_021521415.1. Classification (NCBI taxonomy): domain Eukaryota; kingdom Viridiplantae; phylum Streptophyta; class Magnoliopsida; order Asterales; family Asteraceae; genus Bidens; species Bidens hawaiensis. The sequence goes on from NW_027498074.1 coordinate 119,855, forward strand.
CTGGGTCAGTCGGGCAGCTAGTTCAATGGCCGCTTGTAGGGTTGATGGGTCAGCCCCGATAACGATTCCACGGACAGTGTCAGGTAGGCCATTGATGTAAAGCTCAATAGCCCGGGAGGGAGGGGTGACCAAGTGTGGTACGAGAAGGGAGAGCTCGTGAAAACGCTCCGTGTACCCTTGGTGATCGGCGCCCTTCATTTTGTGTACCCAAAACTCAGCTTCAAGTTTCTGCACCTCACTGCGAGGTACGAACTCGCGGGTAGCCAATGCTACAAATTCCGACCAGGTCATGGCCAAGGCAGCCTCACGCCCACGGGTTCTTATCTCGTTGTTCCACCAGGTCAGCGCGCGTTTAGACAACATGCTTGCCGCGTGCGTGACTTTCAGTGTCTCAGGGCACGAGCTAATAACAAAGGCTGCCTCCATCTTTTCGATCCACTGGAGGAGACCAACGGCGCCTTCTGTGCCGCTGAAGCTGGTGGGTTTGGTAACCATGAAATCCTTGTATGGCTTATTAGCTGGTTCATTTGCGTTCTGAGCTGGAATTTGGTTGGCCCCAGAGGTTCCTTCTTGCCTCAGCCCTTGGCTGATGGTTGTTACCATGCCTGGTAACACAGCCGCGATCTGCTGGGCTATAAGGTTGGCTAATTCAGCGGAGTCCATGGAAGCGGGTGCACGTCTGGGAGGCATTCTTCGCAAAACGAAAAACGAGCGTTAAATAGAATCAATGACACGCCAAAGATTATGAATAGAGGACATAGATTATACCAAGAACACATAATGACATGACTCAAGAGATTAACAGTTAATATGCAACACATAAGCACGTAGCACGTATATAAGTGTAGACATGTGATTGTGATGCATGAGCTATCTAGAGTCAAGGATCCTAGGTTATAGTCTAGGTCGGTTTCCTAATTCCCTATAACCATTGGCTCTGATACCAATCTGTCACACCCCGATCGTGATGGCGGAAAAATCGAGGTGCGGCGACTAAGTCGTGATTGTTGAGCACAATAGTATAAAAGTCTAAATGCATAAACATAACCAAAATGTCAAATATTACATCAACCAGGTAACATGAAACAAATTGTTTTAATACAAAATATCAAGTTTCCAACAACTCCTAGTCTAGCCTTCATCTTTCTAAGGCCTCTAAACTTGCTAGGGATTTCTTGCTGCATTATTTCCTGAAAACATGTAACAAACTGTCAACTACATAAAGTAGATGAGTGAATTCATAGGTTTAAAGAAAAGAGTTTTATACACAAACATACTAGTATAGGTTGTAGGGGTTTATATATAGGGTGTACCTGCGGCTAACCCACCACTCCTACAACTTATACTACTATGTTTGGGTATAATTCCCAGTTTTTAAAATGGTTTGTAAGAAAAGATCTCTTGGTTTTCCCACAGAGGTTTTTGTAGTAAGTCAAACATGAAATGTTCTCCTGGGCTCTCAACGGGCTTATCAATCTCCCATTAGAGTCGTATGTGATAAGATTACTCAAAGATTTGCGGTCTCCCAACGGTACATGTAGCACATAACAGTTAAGCATAAACAAGGACATATAGATTTGAGCATGCTAAGTTTACTAGATAAACCAACACCAAAATCCCATTGTTTACTAGTATCCAAGATGATGGTGAACAAATGATGATGATGATGAATGATGATGAAACCCAATGATCACACAGGACTTGATTGAACTCACGCAAGACTTAAACCAAGACTACCTCGTTCTTGCCATCCAGGACTCAGCTAGGTTCTACCGAGAGTAGGATAGACACCCCAAAGAATCCTGGGTTCCCTTGGTCCCTACCGAGAATAGTATAGGTCCTCAAGAGTTATGGATTTCACCGAGACTAGTATGAAATCCCATGAGTTACGAGTGCCACCGAGAATAGAATGCCACTCATGGTCGTGAGTTCTACCGAGAGTAGAATAGACTCTCGCGTCCAATTCAACTCATGATGTTTTGATCTCTAGATTTCCATGCTGACACAATGACTATGATGATATGAATTTGATTCCCGTTCCCATGATGTCAATGTTCACAGAATTTCCCATACTCATTGATTTCCAATGTTCTTAGATCTCCATGAGTTAATGGGTTTTCCCCATGTTCATAGATTTCCAAAGTTTATAGATTACCAAGAAGCTCGTGGATCTCCGCACGTGTGTAGAAATCCAAATGTTTATAGTTTAAAGAATGTTTGCATAAATGATTTTATCCAAACGTGTAAAGTTACCATGTTTCCACCCCATAGTTTTGAAAAGCTTAAATAGGGGCTATGAACTCACCTTGATCTTGGGTTAGGATGGTGCTACAATAGATCTCCTTAGCCTAGAGTTGGACATATATATAAGGTTAACAACGTGCTATAAGTCTAAGAAAACGAGCTTACGTGACCTCGAGCAAAAACTGGGTTTTAAAGACGAAAACAGCTTGGTTCTGGCTTGATTCGATCGAATAGGAACACGTTCGATCGAATAGGAACTTGTTCGATCGAATAGACACACATTCGATCGAATAGACACACATTCGATCGAATCTGAGGCACACTCGATCGAACTAGAAACACATTTGGTCGAACCAGTTGGGAAAACTCGTTCGGTCGAACATGGAACTTGTTCGATCGAATAGACACTCATTCGGTCGAATACGAAACTCATTCGGTCGAATGAGTTGGAGACCATTCGGTTGCTTTCCTATTCGGTCGACCGGACTGGTTCGATCGACTGGTTCGATCGAATGGGCTGATTCGATCGACTGATTCGATCGAATGAGTCTGATTCGACTCCTTCAAGCTGGGCGACGGAGAAACCTACGGGTTTTTCAGATTTTCCAGATTTTTGACCCAAAATCGAAGTTTTTGACATGGAAATGCTCGGGATTGAAGGGACTATCGATTCCCAGTGATTTTAAACACAAAAGCCTGCATTTTGACACCAAAACAAGACGGTTTTTGACCCGAAAACTCAAGAAACGAAAATGGGTGTTTTTGCTCGATTTGAGGCCGAAAATGGTTATGAAAATGGATGATTTTCAAGAAGATCTTACCAAGAACAACAACAAACAGATTTGTGGACTCGGATTTGAAGTTTGAAGACTTTCTCTCTCTAGTTTCTCTCTCTAGAATGAGAGTGTTTGGGTGGGAAGTGTTGGTGGAAATGAAAGAGATGGTGTAAGAATACTTGATTTTCCGCTTAAATACTCGGGTGACTCGGGTTCGGGTTTAGGCTACCGACGGGTCAAGACTAGTCGAGTTCATAAGTTTTTAAACAAACTAAAACTTTTTCAGCAAAACTTTTATAAAACCATTTTCCGAATAATTATTTGAAATCTTTTTAAATAAGAATATTTAATTTTTCGAAAGCATAAAAATTAATATTTTTCAGGCGTAAATGTCGTTTTATAAAATAAACATTTTAAATGATAAAAGCAGATTTTTTTCCAATGATATGGGTTCCGAACTTATCGTCCAGAATCCCAAAGTCTATAGTTTCCGATGATTTCACGATCCTAGTTTACCAATCGAATTTCAGGGCGTTACACTTCCTCATGCACGTAATGATTGTCTGTATGTTAGGGAGGAAGGCGGGTACTTACGGGATGGGTGCGACCATGCAGTCGGCGATGACTGCTCTGACTTATAACAAACGTTATAGCTTCAGTCAGATGGTCTTCTATGAGATCGATAGACAAAGATGGGCAGTGGCGCGTGAGAGGTTCATTATGTATCCAAGATTCATCCAGATGATCTTGAACCATGTGGCTCCAAATCTACCTCAGCGCCGCCCGATCAGATACGTGGAGAGTGTGAACAAACGTATCTTCGCTCAGTGCAGGACATCGAGCGCGAGGATCAAACCTGAGCTCCATCCCAGGCATACTCCACTCTTTGGGTATTTAATCAACCCGGAGTATGTGCCTGCTCGAGGGGATGAGTTTAGGGACCCGTCACCACAACAGGCAGGAGCACCTCACGCTATACCTGCTGCTCCTGTTGTGTCACCGGAGGAGAATGTGGACCTTGACGCAGAATTTGGTGGTCAAGGCTTCTTTGATATGGATCGGGTGGATCCAGAGGAGAACGTTCAGGTCCCTGTTGAACGTGCTTCGACTGTGCATGTTACTAGAGCAGCTACGACGGTGGCTGACTCAGATTTTGATGAAGTAATGGATGAGGCAAGACGTATGATGGTGACTCGAGAAAGAACGTATGGGAAGAGAAAGAGGACAGATGACGACAGTGAGTCAGAAGAAGAAGAAGACATTCATAAGTTGATCAGACGTTCAAGAAGGGACAGGATAGGTGCAGGTATGGGAGCAGGTGAGAGTTCAAGAGTAGCACGTTTCGCTCCACCCTCACTGTCCGGTATGTCGATTGTCCCTACATCAGTACAAGTTACAAGTTTAAGCGCCGCGGATGTTCCCGTGGTGGCTACATCATCATCTGTTGGCCTCCCATCTATCACTACTTTCAAGCTGACGACTCCGGAGATTGTGTCTTTACCACCTCCAACTCTTACTCCTTCAGAGGTGGTTGCTCAATTTGTTGAGTCGACAGTCGTTGCAACTGCAGGGTTATCAGGTATGATACCACATGCGGTTACGCCTGCTTCTGATGTCCCGGTTACATTTGAAATCCCTCCTCAGTACACTCAAGATATATCACATATGAGGTTCGATTTCGATGCAACCCTATCAGACTCGGAAAGAATAGTCGCACTTGAACGGGTCGTGGCAGAACAATCAAGGGTGAATCTTATCCAGACCCAGGCTATTCAACGCCTAGTAGCAGAAAATCAACTACAGTCGTCCCTCCTGGTTGAACATGGAAAAATTATAGATTCTATGAAGGAGTTCTTGGCATCTCAGGGGGAGACGAGCTGTAAAGGCGACGAGCTCAGGACAAAGAAGAAGAATGACAGAGACGATGATCCCAATGCATCGAAAGGTGCAGGTGGTGAGTTGCCAAGAACTGCTCAAGCTCTTGGGACTTCCACAGCTCAGGGGGAGTCTGCAGATGCAGCTGGCGGTTCTGGTGGTGATGAGGTGGTGATGGTAGATGACGAGGAGATGGGAGATGATGTGATCGATGCCTTGAAGGAGTTGGATGATGATATGTTGGATGATGAATTTATGTGTGAAGATGATGTTCTACCAGTCGAAGAGATTGAAAAGATTGGTGCAGAAATTGTGATAGAAGATGATGTTGAAGAAGGTGAAATAGTTGAGGAGAATGTTGAACACGAGATCCCTGAAGTTGAAAAGTCAGATGTATGTCAAGATACAGTAGGTGATGATACAGAATGGGAGGAGCAGCCTAGATGGAAGGAAGGCTATGCTCATTGGTTTATCAAAACTAAGAAGCCTGCTGTTCCAACCATGTTCAAGAAAAGTTATAATATCAAAGGCTATGCTGAATCAAAGAAAGGAATTATCTATTGGCTATATGATGAACAGTTAAAAGTGTTCGTGGTGAAAAGATATGATGGGATCCAATACTTTAAGAGGACGTTGAGATCTCTCAATACATTGCCTGAATGTGAGGTGAAGGATTTGGCTAGATTGGGGTTGATTAATAGAAGCGACGACAACATGGCCAGAGTTATTGGGAAGATCGTGTGGAAAGAAAGTATTAAAGAAAAGAAGTTTGAGTTATTAAAGCCACATAAGGGAAAGCTAGTGGAAGATAAGGAAAGAGGAATGACAGCAGATGGCAAGCCATGGATGGTAATGAAGTACAAACCGATTCGATGCATGAAAGAGGTTCCAATGAAGACTATGCCTCAAGATGTGTTGAAAGATCTTAAATGGTGGTATGTTGATTGCCAGACTGCTGAAGCCGTGATGGAAGACGAAGATGAACAAGAAGTGCTAAGAGTGTATGATCCGATGCATCTTGTTAATTTATCGAAAGCTAATCTGCAGGTGTTAAATGAAAAGAAGATATTTTATATTCCTGCTTGGAAAGACGAAGCGAGGAAATATCAGCGAGTAGTCACGGTATGCGTGAGAGAAGGAGTACATGCATGAAGACCAAGAGATTGAAGATTAAAAGACACGTGCTTGAAGATCAAGACATGAAGCTACTGCCAAGGGGGAGTCTGTTGGTGCATAATGTCAGTAGTTCATAGTCTAGTGTCTGTAATCGAGTCTGTAATGATTAATTATGTTTTATATGTCTTAAGCGAAGTTACTAACAAGTTCGCTGTTTAGGCGAACTTGTTAGTCAAGCTAAGTTATGGACAACTTCGCCTGAACATGCCAGGCGAAGTTGTCGTGTATTTATATTCCTAGGTTACGGTTTGTTTGAGTCAGTTGAAAAGAGTTCGTGTGATCATTATCGAAGTTACGAGAGCTGTAACGTGAGGACGAGAGTCGTGTCTGTAATAGTGATATTGTATCACGTGTTTTGGTTATAATATAACGTGTTTGTTTATCGTATCGTGTTTGATCTATTCGTGTCTTCTACGCTCGTAACGACCTACGCAGGGATTCCGCACCTACGTAGATCGAGATATCTCGTGTTGATCCATCCAGGGAACCTACAATTCCTGACACTTTTTATTATCCGCAATAGGACCATTGCCTAATATCTAATAGAAGAACAATTGCTTCTATCCATAGAAGTGTTAGGGCATAGAGTTTATGCTGAGGATCCTCTATCCTTGAATGATTTATGTATCACTTATCCTTATGATATGTTCCAAATTGTAGAGGATCAAGGATTCTTGGTATTATCTGTGTACTAATGATTGTGTTTGAATGGTGTTGTGTTTGATAGATATAACGACTAGAAGACTAAGTCATCCTATTGTTGCGGTACTGGACGACTCCCGCACGTGGTCAAGAGAGAAGAAACGGCTAGTGGGAATAATGGCGTAAATGTAGGAATTCTAGTTGTTATTTTTTCCTTTTCTTTATAAATGAGATAAACAATCCGTTAGAGGGGACACTTGTAATCACACACTGCTGAGCATTCTCTCTATCATAGCTCATACACTTAGCTTTCGTTGTAACACTAATCAACATCTCCATCCATTGTAACCCGATTTTGATATTAATAAAGTGGTGATAGAAGATTTGTCATCACCCAGAGTTTTTTTTCCTTTGATCTAATCAAGATCAAGGGGGTTTTTCCTCGGAACAAATCTCGGTGTTCATCCTTATTTCGTTTACACAATCATAATTTTTACCATAACACTAAATCTCACAAAACTAATTTGGTTACAATATCCTTAGCCTATTTTTGACCATAACAATTTGGCACCCACCGTGGGGCAATTGGTTCTATAATCCATATTATTCCAATATCGATATTCAACCTTTCATACCTATATCACCACCAATGGCCTCTCAATCAACCTCTGCTTCATCAACCATGACATCTTCGGTTCCTCTCTCATAAAGAACTTTGCCACCGATGCCTTCTCCAATCACGGGAGCACCAAGGGCTGTTGCTGCTGCTGGAAACAAGACACAACTACCAGTCTTCCAGAGCTCGAAAACCACTGCTGCCACATCGGTGGTTAATACTAACAATGATGTTTCCGCTATGTTTTCACAGGTTAAAGCATACATGGAGCAACAAAACAAGACTAACCAGAGGATCCTTCGAGAGATAGAAGACTTGAAGAAGACTACGAGGCCGGCGGAGGATCAAACTCCTCTGATACCCAGGATGCTGGATTTTACCACTCCAGTGTCCTTGGCTCAACCTACTCAACAATCATCCATCCTTCAACCGGGAGCCATGAATCAACAAACTCACGGATTCCCAATTTTCCAGCAAGGATCATCTATCCTTAACCCGGGGTCTATGGGTCAACAGGTTCAATGATCCTCAACTTTTCAAGAAGGATCATCCATCCTTCAGAGTGGGTCAGCAGACTCAAGGATCCTCGATCTTTCATCAAGGATCGTCGATCCTTCAACCAGGATCCTCTGGGGATGCTACCAAGGATCCTACAACTTTCAAACTAAAGGATCCTTCCTCCAGAATCAAAGATCCTTTGGAATTCAGCATCATAGATCTTCGGAAGTCCATGAAAGAGATATTATCCCATGCAGACTATCGCATATGGTGGACCAACTCCTGTAGCAGACACTTCTTACCTCAGCCACTCTTCTGGAATGCCGACGTTCACGCAGCAAAGAGGTAACGTGTATGATCCTATACCCTTAGATGCTAATCGTGGTTCCATGCAGGATGCGGGTATTAACCAAGCTATGGCTAAGAAACTGCAAAAGCTTAAGGATATGATATCTAGCGTACCAGGGGTGGTCCAGCCGATCCCTGAAATACCTGAAGGGAGTCACAAGTTATCCAGATTCGCTCCACCTATCTGTGATGCTGAAATCCCAAAGCGATTTCAGACCCCCAACATGAAGACTTATGATGGGACCACTGATCCTGAGGAGCATGCCGCTCAATATAGGGAAAGGATGGAAATCAATCCAATTCCTGAGAGGCTCAAGGAGGCTTGTTTGTGCAAGGGTTTTGGATCCACACTAACAGGATCTGCACTCAAATGGCTGCTAAGTCTCCCTCCTTACTATGTTACTTCATTTTTTTCATTTTGTTAACTTGTTCAACAATTAATTTTCTTGTAGTAGGAAATTTGAGAGGTAACTAGTGATTTGTACCGAGTTATCCAACCTTATGATGAATCCCTTAGGGATTTTGTTACAAGGTTTGGCAGGGAAGCCCTGTA
>NW_027498075.1:0-61313 GCF_021521415.1 Bidens hawaiensis
TTATATATAACGAATACAATTACTTTGAGTTCTTTTATGATCACAGGTGTTTGGAGCTTAAACGAGCTAATTCAGAGCCTTCCAGATAGAGATTAAGCAAACCCTGAGAATATGGAAGCATAGGGAAACATATATAGATGGTTAAGAAGGATTCGGGAAAGGTTTGGATGAGAAACTGAAGCCGAAGCGAAAACTGAACAAGACGGGCTACCAGGAAAGTATCTTTTAGTAAAACGGGCATATCTCGGCCTAGAAAATGAGTTACGGAACCCATAATATATGAATTTTGGGTTTCTCGACGAGAGGAATCTGAATATGGGGTTAGTTTAGTTCGCGTCGCGCGAACTGAGGGTCAAAAACCCTTCGCGTTACGCGAACCGGCATAAAAACGGGAAAAAAGAACCCTAACTATTATATAAACGTTTTTAAGCCTCTTTTCGGGTTATCACTTGTTCCAGCAGCCAGAGACATACCCTAGGATGACCTTGCATCATCCTCAAGCTTCTGGTTCATCAAATCATCGCATGAGTTCATCCGTTCATCAAATAAGCGAGTTGATTGTTATGTCGATGTTAGGCTAAAACGCTTGTGTTCATTCTAGGCTAGGGTTTTGTGTAAATTAAATTTTGATCAGATTCGCTTTGCTTAATGATTAAGAACTTGATTAAGTTTTGCTATTTGATCTTGTTTGGTTTATCAATTGATTGTTTAAACAGTTTATATCATTGATTGTCAAATCTTGCATCACTTGTTTGGTTTTGTTCACCAACATTTAGGGTTAAGCTCTTGTGTCATTGAACTAATAATCATCGGTCATTGCAATCTAATTGGTTTTCATAACATAGACTGGTAATTAGGTAGACTAAGTTCAATTGTGTCAGCAATTCAGTTAGGGTATCGTTTGTCATCACAATCAAACTAATAGGTCTAGTAATTATTGCGCAATCAAGTTAATTGAATCTGTGATTAGTTGAATATCATGAATCACCCTTTTCATAATTACTTACAAAAGTTAAAAGTAATGTTGTGTTCTCAAAACATCTTTCTAAACTGCTTGACATCGTTTGTCCGTCTAGATAATTAGTTTAAGTAATGAGTCAAACTTGCAATTTCCATTGATTTTCTGTGAGACAACCTTACTTACCCATACTGATTATAGGTATTTAAGTTAATAAAATCAATTGTTTGAGTAAATCGCGACAACCTACATCAATATGCATTTACAAGTTTATGTGTGATCTGGTAGTTGTAATTTGAGTTTCCGTTTTGTACATTGGGGTTTCTCATCTTTTTTCATAGTCCTTTTGCCTTTTCTTTTCTTTTTTTTTCTGTTTTAATTTAATTTATTTTTTATTTTGTATTTCTTTAACTCGCGTATTAACCTAACAGATTAACATGAAATATTATATTACTTTTATTGTAGTTGTTTTTTATTCATTTTTTATTACCTCACTTGTTAATCTAACAAATTAACTGAACATGCTATATTTTTTGGGTTTTATCTTTCATTTGGTATCCGTCATAACACATTGGTTTTCTCTTGCTAGCTAAATTTAAAAGGCAAACTTTTTCATCATAACTTGGGAGCAATGGAAAGTTCTTATGATTTGCAGTATATACTAATTTAGTAGTCGAATTCAAGAGAAATTCTTTTAACAAAAAGAAATAAATAATAAAAATTCGTCGACCGGAAATTCAAAAGAATTCATCTCTTTTTTCCCAAACATGATTTGATAACGTTTTAACTCCTTTACAGCTTTCTAAGTTTCTAGGATAAGATTTAGATAAATCCTCCTAAATTTAAAATATACATTTAATTAACATTGAGAACCTATTTTTCCCATATCTTGAGGTAAAAGCTACAAACTTTAGCAAGCTAAAACGTTGACATGATAAAGAAGTGAATGAACCTCATTTCTTACATCACAAGTTATGCACAAAAACTATGCTATAAATGGCTCACTACAACACCCACTTTTATAACAAACTAACCCTAAAACACCAAGAAAATGGCGAGTGACAAAGCATTGTTTCTAGTAGTTTTATCAACAATCGCTATTATTTCTGTTGCACTGACCCAAGTCAAAGCTTATTCAAGCTCTTATTGTGGCCCTTGGTCTCGTTGCCAAGGCCAAACCCTCTATTGCCCCCCCGGAATGTCCCTCTAGCGAGTCCAACGACCCCAAGGCTAAAGTGTGTCGTATAGATTGTTATTCTCCAAAATGCAAAGCTGAATGCAGACGTACGTAACAATATCTTTTTCATCTCATTATAATTTCCCTATTTATATAATTTTTTATGTGAGTTGAGTTTTACTAGTATCATTGTTTAAAGGGTATTGACAGGTCCAGTAAGATTAAAAGATTCTCATAGTTACAAAAGAATTAACACAATAATGAATCAAAGAGTTGTTTGTATATCCCATATTTATTGGTTTGGGTTAGGGAAGTAAATAAGCTGAGTCGAGCCAAGTTAGGCTTGGGTCAAAGTTAAACTTGTTAGCTCTGTTCGGCTCCGCTCGTGATCTTAATTAGCTGAAATATCGAACATGAGAGTTTGGCTTATAAAAAGCTTGGGCCAACTTGTTTTGCGTTAGCATTGACACGTCAAAGTAGCTACAATACCACATAAAAATGAGTTTGAAAATAAGTTCAAAATGTTAACTTGAAATTTTTATAAACTGAAAAGTAGTGATTACGTCGAAACAGAAGGCGGGCAACAAGCCACGCCGCTGCCCCCGTTTTGAATTGTAAAATCCAATCTTTTAAAAACTTTATTGATACATTTGCTTATTGCAGACCATAAACCGAACTGCAACAGCCCAGGATCCACGCTTCATAGGGGGAGACGGCATTGTCTTCTACTTTCACGGCAAGGTTAACCAACATTTCTCCTTGATTTCCGACGCCAACCTCCAAATCAACGGCCGATTCATCGGCCATCGCCCCACAGGCCGGTTCCGAGCTTCACATGGATCCAAGCCCTTGGTCTCCTCTTCAACTCCCACACATTCTCTTTAGAAGCAACCAAATCCGCCACATGGGACAACGAAATCGACCACGTTAAATTCTCATACGACGGACAAGACATATCCTTACCTGTTGGCGGTCTTTCCACGTGGCAATCACCAGAAGAAGAAATAAAGGTTGAGAGGACTTCAAACATGAACAGTGTGATGGTGACCATTCCTGGAGTGGTGGAGATTTTGGCTAATGCGGTCCCGGTGACGGCTGAAGATGATAGAATACATGGTTATAAGGTTCCTAACGATAATTGTTTTGTTCACTAGGAAGTTCAGTTCAGGTTTTTCGGATTATCTGACGGTGTTGAAGGGCTGCTAGGACGAACGTACCAACCGGATTTTAAGAATCCAGCGAAACCTGGAGTGGCAATGGCGATTGTGGGAGGTGAAGATAAGTATAAAACGAGCTCTTTGTTGTCGGCGGATTGCAAAAACTGCATCTTTGATTCGAGTAATGTGGCAGGGAAAGATAAGCAGATGGTTATGCTGGATTGTACTGCTAAAGGGATGTTCCATGGGAATGGGATTGTTTGCAAGAAATGAGGGTTGAAGATGTTTATTGAATGATGAATGTATTCATGAAATAAAATCGTTATAAATGATTAATAAATTGTAGATTGATCATCAATAATTGATGTCTAAAGGTCATGGGCTTTGGTGTGTTTTATTGTAATGTTGTGTATAGAAAAATGAACCAAGTATATTGTAATTTAGCAACTTGTGATGTATCTTGTTTTATTCTAATTAAGTTGTGTTGAAAATACGTGTATTATATAGGTTGATAAAAAGAACTAATTAATAAAATTATAAAATTGTAACAATTTGTAAGGGTTGGCATTAAATATTGTTACATACAATATAACACCATGTAAAGATCGAACCTAAAATGTCAATTTTAAAACTAAAATGTCAATTTTAAAAGTTGAAGGTCTATTGGTAATATCATCAAAGCAAAGTTCAAGATTTAAATCGAAAAGTTATTGATAGAGGACCGTTGTCCGTTTCCATAACGACCCACTAAGGCCTTTCAAAGAGTGGCAGATCGTTTCCCAATTATGTAATTGTCCTTTACTTGGTAGTGAAGGAATCAAGACGTGTGTGACACGTGGCTGATTACTAATTGTTCTTTTTTAGACGTGTTTCGGGTGACTCGGCATGAATATCGCTAGAACTTCAAATGGCGTTAAGGTATGTTGGAGTGTGGAAAAACCAGCATACTTTCTGAAGAGGTAGGTCCCAGCAGAGCCCAGTTGGACCCGCAAGACTCACCTTGAAGAGGGACGTCTGCGCAAGGACCAACTGGTTCCGCAGGACCCACCATGCTCAGAGATGAAGACCTTACGCGCAGTACGCCAGCTGTTCCCGCAGGGAAAGCCTCCCAATGGTGAAGTACCCCGCCTGTCCCCGCAGCTGCGGATACAAGCCATCAGGGAAGGCTACCCGCACTAATAGCAAGGCTACACGCACAAGGCACTAACTCTCAATAATTCAGTGTCACCTGAAGGAATGAGCAAGGCGGGAATACTCCCGCCCAAATGAGCCAGTCCGTATGCTTCTGGAAGATCTTTTGTACTATACCTGCCAAGGTATGGACAAAATAGACAAGATCTGACCAAAGCAGCCCATGAACCAATCACAGGGTGACAGCTCACCGACAACAGTACGAGGAGCATGCTCTAGTACTGTTTGTCACTATTAGCCGCTGCCTACTCACCAACCCTTGTCGTGGCACGCACATAGCCTGCAGTTGGTGGAAAGGGAACAGTACACAGCCGGCCTTGTCACTATCAGCCGCTGCCTACCCACCAACCAGCATGGCACGTGCGTAGCCCATAGTTGGTAGAACAGGAATATTATACAGCTGGCTGTACCTGCTTGGAAACCTACATTCGGCTATAAAAACTCCAACACCTTGTAACGGTATGATCATCTTGTATTTTACCTTCACTAGCTATTTCTCTCAATATACACTTACATTCAGAGCAATCTAGTCTGATTCTCACGCCGGAGGGTGGTCACAAGGAGGAACCCCCCCCCCCTTCTCAGTGACGAGCTCACGGTGTCTGTTTTGCAGGTCATCTGAAGAACATCCTTCTTTGCCGGACCTAACCCTCGTGGGAAACATTACTTAACCCCCAGATTATCCATAATCTACTCGGGGTCACTTAGTGTTTCTTCATTGACGCCATCCGTGCATAAAAGCTAGAACTAATTCAGTTTTTTCAAAACTTCTGAAAAAATGGTTAACGTTACTCCGGTCCCAAGGCCAGTAAGTGACCAAGAAACCCCGGTAACCACAACCCCAGCTACTGGGGGGAACACCGGCGGTTACACAAATTTTACGAACACTACCCCGGTTACCCAAGCCGGGGCAAGTGCAGTAAACAATATTTCACTGGGGTTCACTGATGCCCAGTTGGATAAACAGACGAGGCTCCCTCGCCAAACACTCGATCAAGTTAAGGCGTGGGCCGAAGCACGTCAGAAGGAATTCCAAGCTGAGTTGGATGAACGCTTGCGTTCACTCCAACAGGCTGACGAATTCAGAAGCACTCGACAACAGCTCAACATGAACAGTGAGTGCGAGTACTCGGACGATGATCGGGAGGAATCCGACATTGACGCGAACCCTCGCCATAGGGCGAAAGGGAAGCGTAAAGAAACGGACTTCCAACCAAGAAGGAATTTCGGAGAAACCTTCAAACCAAGGAACACGGGGGGAAACCCACGCGACTTCTCCAAAACCTTTAGACCAACTGCTGCAAATGCGGGAACATCCAAGTTTGCAAGGGACATTGCGGAAGCAATCGCCCCGAGAAGTGCCAAACAGATGTCCAACATCGGCACTTATGATGGTCTATCCGACCCAGACGATCACTTGAACAGATTCATAGCGGGGGCAACCGTCAGTAACTGGAAGGAACCCACGTGGTGTTATATGTTCCAGATGACGCTGGTTGGAGCGGCCAGGGCGTGGTTTGATCGTTTACCAGTCCACCACATCTATGATTGGGCGGACTTTCAACACAAGTTCAGCCAACACTTTAGTCAACAGAGGAAATATACTGAAGAGCAGTGGACGATCCTCAACTGCGTGAGAGAGGAAGATGAATCTTTACTAGACTTCATCACTCGCTTCAACTCCAAAAAGCTGAGTTTGGGCAACATAAGTGAAGATCTTGTTCGCGCCGCTTTCATCCAGGGCGCCGAATACCCAGAGCTTATACGCACGTTGACGGGTAAGGACGGCATGCCATCCACATGGGATGCCATCATGACGGCGGCCAAGCGCTTTGCCGAGACGGAGAAGCAACTGGGTAGGGATCTTCCCCAGAGTACACACCTCTACACGTAGAGGACCAGAGAAAACAATGTTCGGATCGCCCGGCAGAACAAAAAGAGGAAGCTAGGTATTTGGCAGTCAAGGGTAAACTTTGACACCTTATCCAGCTCTCGCCCTCTTGTTGGCGGAAGGGATAACACGCACCCTTCAAGCCGAAAACACCGGTGGACGCCACTCACCAAAAGAGTCACGGAGATATTTGCCACCAAAAAACTCCCATGGCCAAAAGCTCCAATGATCCGACAGCGACCTAATGCGGATCAGAGCAAATCCTGTGACTTCCACGGGACAAAGGGTCACAATACAGAGGAGTGTACATCCTTGAAGGATATTGTTGAAACATTCGTCAAGGATGGAAGACTTGCACACCTTGTGGCATCAATCAAGAATGGAGGAAGGAATGATAACCGGTATAAAGGCAACGGACGAAAGCCCGTTGACATCAGCATCCACATGGTTCATGGCAACATCAGAGGAAGAAAAAGACGAACGACAGAATCATGCGAATGGAAGGAAGCTGAGGTGCGCTTCCCGCGAGTGCCAGGAGGACCCAGCAAGGAAGGCCCTATCGTCATCAAAAGCCAGCTGGGGCATTACATAACTTCCCGCACTCTTGCTGACAACGGCGCCTCGTCAACGGTTATGTACAGGCAGTTCTTCGACAAGCTAGACGACGAAGACAAAGAACGCCTGGAAACGGTTTACGCCTCAATGGAAGGGTTCGACGGCAGCACAAACACACCCCTGGGTATCCTATCTTTCCCCGTCATTCTCACGGACGGAAAATACTCCCGCACAGAAGACGTGGACTTCGTCGTAATGAAGAAGCCACATCATACATACGACATTCTCTTCGGGAGAGACGGGATGGCAAGATTCAACGCCGTGGTATCTTCAGTCCACGGCATGATGGGATGGCCAACTGCTGAGGGTGTAGCGATGATCACTGGTATCCCCCACGTATGCATCGCATCCGTCTCATCTAAACCCAAACCAAAGATGGCTAAACCAACCATCACCGAACAAGAAAAATGGGCCCTCAATGGCAAATACCCTGACCAGGCTGTTACAATTGGCCCAACAATCACTGATCCTACGCGCACCTTACTCAAACGCTTACTACAGAGAAACGCTGACATCTTCACGTGGACACCAGCTGACATGACTGGTGTACCTCGAAGTAAAGCAGAGCATAAGCTCAAGTGTGACCCGGCTTTTACGCCAGTCATACAAAAGCGCAGAGTAATGGGGGCGGAACAGGCTAACGCGTGTAGAACCCAAGTCAAGGAACTCCTTGACGCGGGCATCGTACGCGTTAGTAGATATCAAACATGGGTTGCAAATCCCGTTATGGTACCGAAGGCTAACAAACAATGGCGCATGTGTATAGATTTCAAAGATTTAAACAAAGCATGCCCCAAAGATTGTTACCCGTTACCCGAAATTGACCTCAAAGTGGATTCATTAGCACCGTTCCGCCTTAAATGCTTCCTTGACGCATATAAGGGGTACCATCAAATCCACATGGCTGTAGATGATCAGGACAAAACCGCATTTCGGACGCCCGATGGCACATTTTGTTATCAAATGATGCCATTCGGACTTAAGAATGCAGGGTCCACATACCAACGCCTGATGGACAAAGAGTTTCATGCCCAAATTGGGAGAAACTTGGAAGTCTACATGGATGATTTGGTCATCAAAAGCCCTGAGCCAGAAGCGATGTTGAAAGACATCGAAGAAACTTTCAACACGCTCAGAAAGATAAACATGAAGCTCAACCCGAGCAAGTGTTCCTTTGGGATGGAAGAAGGGAAGTTCTTGGGAGTCATTGTTACTAAAGATGGCTTCAGAGCGAACCCTGAAAAGGTAGAAGCCATTATCAAAATGGAATCACCTACTACCATCAAGCAAGCCCAGACACTGAATGGACGCCTAGTCGCACTTAACCGCTTTTTGTCAAACCATGCGGATAGGTCGTTCCCATTCGTGTCAACATTGAGAAACTGTTTAAAGAAAACGCACTTCCGCTGGACACCAGAAGCGGAAGCAGCTTTTCAGGAAATTCGGTCACGCTTGATCGAACTCCCAACGCTCACAGCACCAGAAGCGGGGGAGGAATTAATCATATATCTTTCTGCCACAGATAGAGCAACCGGGGCAATCCTGCTAGTAGAGCGAAAAGGTATCCAGATGCCTATTTACTATGTTAGCCGTGTCCTAACAGACGTAGAAACCCGGTACTCTACCCTGGAAAAACTAGTCTTAGCACTTGTACAGGCTTCACGCAGGCTAAGACGATATTTCCAAGGTCACCCAATCACCATTCTCACCAGCTTCAAACTTGCAAACGTTCTAGGCAAACCCGAGTTATCGGGACGTCTAGCCAAATGGGCAATTGAGTTGGGGGAATATGCGATAAAGTACAAGCCAAGACCAGCCATAAAAGGCCAGGTCCTGGCCGACTTTATAGCAGAAGTCCCCGCTTCGCGGGAGAAAGAGTGCCAGGAGGAGGCTCAACCCTCCCTAGCACAGGACATCAATGATGTCTGGCGACTCTACACCGATGGAGCAGCCAGCAACGAGGGTTCAGGCGCAGGGTTGAAACTAACCAACCCAGCAGGCCAAGAATACACTTACGCTATTCGACTGGATTTTCCAAGTACGAATAACGAAGCCGAGTATGAAGCATTCTTGGCCGGGCTGAGAATTGCGCGTAAAATGGGAGTGAAAAACTTGGAAGCCCACGTGGATTCCATGTTAGTAGCCAACCAAATAAACGGAACGTACACGGCCGTGAATGACACAATGGCCCTGTACCTCGCACAAGCAAAAACCCTTATGCGCGATTTTAATGATTGTAAAGTCATACACGTCAAGCGTAGCGAAAACAAATCTGCGGATGCGTTAAGCAAGCTGGCATCATTAGCCTTCACCCATTTGGGAAAGGACATCCGCATTGAACTCCTTGAAACACCATCAGTCCCCACAAAGAAATTTGTGTCATCCAAACCGGCACAGAAACGTGGATGACACCGATAATAAATTACCTTGCAGCGGGTATACTACCAGAGTCAAAAACACATGCAAGAAAAATACGTTGTAAAGCATTAAACTATCAACTCATCGATGACATCCTTTACAGACGTAACTTTCTTGGCCCACTCTTAAGATGCGTGGACAACCAAGATGCTGACTACCTCCTAAGGGAAGTACACGAAGGCATCTGTGGAGTACACGCAGGTCCACGCGCTGTTGTAGCTAAGTTAAACAACGCGGGATACTTTTGGCCGGGGATGCATACGGATGCGCTGGCATACATCAGAAAGTGTAGGTCTTGCCAGCTCTACGCACCCAACACGCATCGCCCGAAGAATAAACTTGTTCCAGTCACCTCTTCATGGCCATTCAGAAGTGGGCCATCGATGTGACAGGCCCATTTCCTACAGCAGCAGGAAACGTTCAGTTCCTAGTGGTAGCCATCGACTACTTCACCAAGTGGATAGAAGCAAAACCCTTAGCCCAAACAACCGCAAAACATATTAAAAAATTTATTTGGGAATTTATTATTTGTCGTTTTGGACTTCCACAGACTTTGGTGAGTGATAACGGCACCAACTTTGCTGACAAGAAGCTACAAAAGTGGCTGGAAGATCTTCAAATCACCAACACCTTTACCTCAGTGGCACACCCGCAAGGTAACGGTGAGGTGGAAAGAGCAAATAAAAGCATCGTCGAAGGCATAAAGAAAATACTCCTGGAACACAGATCCGGCTGGGTAGACGAAGTTCCACACGTCTTTTAGGCAAACAGAACGCTGAAAAAGGCCAGTACGGGAGAAACCCCGTTCAGCCTCACTTATGGCACTGAAGCCATGGTCCCAGTCGAAATTGGTTTGCCCTCACCAAGGGTCTTGATTCAGCCAGAAGACAATGATGCGGAAAGACGGTTAGACCTTATGCTAACCGAGGAACGCAGAGACTTTGCCGCAGCGCGTGAAGAAAACTACAAGCGACAAATGCAAAAGTACTACAACACGCGGGTAAAACTCTGCAACTTCAATGTAGGAGACTACATATTGCGTAACAACGAGGCTTCAAATCAAGAGCGCCCAGGAAAACTGGCACCGGTCTGGGAAGGACCGTACATTATCAAAGAAGTTTTGGGAAAAGGCGCATACCGGCTCGAAAGGCTCGATGGCACTCCTATCCCAAGAACATGGAACGGAGCTCAATTACGCAAATGTTACATGTAGATCAATTCCAAACTTGTAAAGAAAAGGTCTAGAGCCACTTCTAATGGAAATGATTCTCCTTTATCACATTGTGTTGATAGCCTTACCTTTATACTTATGAACTTCCCACACTGATGCCGGTATTCACCGCATAAATATGGGAAGAAGTAAGTCGTTGCGTGTGGAAGGCGGCAAAACCTGCATAAACACATAAAACTGTAAAAATTTCTAAGGAAAACCTTCACGCAGGTCAGCTATAGGTGAAGTTTGGTCATCCCAATAAATGAAAGTGACGGTCCTACCCGCACAATCATGATAGAGGAAACTGAACATTGACCTATTGGCAACCGCGCGTCGAAAGGTTAACTTATTCAAAACACTTAGAAAATTTCAAAGGAAAAAATGAGGAAAATTTCCACGCAGGTCAGATATAGGTAAAGTTTAGCCATCCTACTAAGTGAAAGTGACGGTCTTATCCGCACAATCACGAAAGAGGAAGCAAAACTTTAACTTATTATCTGCCACGTTGAAAAGTTAACTTATCTAAGTACTCAAGAAATTGCTAAGTTAAAACAAAATATGCGTGAAATAAACAAGGCAAGGCATTAACAAATAATCTTTATTCCATCAACATTCAAACATTAAAAGAATTGCTGGGTACATACCCGCATACAAGATTAGAAGTCTACAAACATAAAAATCTACTCTAATGGTGGAAAGGGAACTAAAGTATCAAGCTTCAGGACCACTCCCACTTGGACCCGCACCATCAGTAGAGTGTGGCGGTTCAAGGAAAGCTTTGAGGATAGTTAGCCCATCATCAGCAGCAGCAATCTCGTTTACCTTCTCCACCACCGGATGCGCGAAGGCGGCATACTGATTCACTGCTTGGTCATACGCAGCTTCAGTATCCACATTGTAAAGAGGGAAGTTGGAAGGCGGAATGCTTTGTTCAACAAACCCTAGACCAAGCAAGAAGCCAGCCTTTTCCCCATCCTCATGAGAAGCGTTGAGGGCTGCGCTCATCGCATCGTCATATGATGTGTTCGTGAACACCCGATGCACAACCTAAAAAACAGAAGTATATCAAAAACTCTTCTAAGTGTAAGGAAAAGCGTAAAGAAATTGTGAAACTGCGCATACCTGCGACAACGCTTCTCGAAGAAGCATTTCCTTGGTAACCAGAGCCTCCTGGAGGGCAGCTTGAGCTTCATAACGGGCGCGTTCGGCTTCGTTCTTTGTAAGGTTGGCAAGCAACACATCTTTGGCTGCAGCCTCTTCGACGCCCTTTAGCTTACGCTCAGTTTGGTCAAGCACCCCCCTCTGGTCCAAGATCTCTTGGAGCTTCTTGGCATCTTCCATGGCCAAAGCATCATGAGCCTGCTGGAGCCTCTCTAATTTGGCTTTAAGTTCCTCATTCTCGATGCGTAGAGGCTCAGCAACAGCTTCATCCTTGGTGGCCCTCTCGGTTGCATTCCGTGCAGTTTCCTTGGCCAACCGAAGCTGTTCGTTAACAGCTTGGGCAGCCTTGGAACGGGCCTCGAGCCGGGCCTGAACTTCAATCTCGAGGGCCTTGAAGGCCTTCTCCTTTTCCGCAGCAACGGCGGCAAGCTTCGCATTCTCCTCCCGGATAGCCCGCGCCTGAGCCACTTCAAGGCTACGCGCCGTCTTTAACTTGTCGTTTTCACGACAAAGTAGCTCGATGCGCGGCTGCATCCGGGCGAGGAGGATTCGAAGCTCGTTGGACAGCCTACCTTCCTGATAGCTGGCCATGGCCTCCCCCAGCGCACCGCTTGGGGCGGCGTGACGCGCCCATTCGACGCACTCCTCAGCAGTCCGGAGGGTCGTTCCCCGGCGGATATTCCACCGAGGAGCGTACACCTCGTTGGAATCACGAACTGCAATAAAACAAAAAACAGTTAAGAGAGAGAAATGATGAAAGGGATATAGGCCAAAATAACCCTACGCACCTGTAGGGTCTACAACAGGCCGATAGCCACCAAACCCATCACCTGAACCTAAGGGATATCCATCCAAAAGGTCAAGGAGACGGGAAGGAGGCAAGGATTGGCTAGACGCCCCAACCCCAAACGTACCTGAAGGACTGGCCGTAGTCGCAGGCGCCGGAGGAGGCATGGTGGAGGCTGCCGCGGTGGAAACCAACGGAGGTGAACTCACCGGAGGTGAACTCACAACCGTGGCCGCGGCTGCGGAAGAACCCGCAAGAGAAATAACCGCCGGCTCAGTGATGGATTCTGTGAAAATGGAACTGACAGCCGGCGGGGATAATGTTACAGCTGGAACAGTTGGCTCAACGGGATGAGCAACTGAACCAGTACTGCAAGCAGGCGTAGCCGCCTGGGTCATCGCCTCGGGTAGGTTGACCAAACCTACCTTCATGGGTCCAGAGCTGCTCCCTCCCGCTCCACTCTGGAATGTCGTAGCATCCACGCCTGCACGAAGACAAGATATATAAGTATAATAGCGGAAAGATATGAAGTTAAAGTTATGTACACTTACGGGTCCTTTTGAGCTTGAAGGTGCGAACAGGCGGGGACGAACACTATGGAGCCGGCCTCTTCGTACCGGTCACCGTCGTCGTCCTGGGCTGCTCGGAGGTGACAGCCGTTTCAACCTCCGGAGCAGTGGTCTCAACACCACCTGGGTTCCCCGCCGCTTCTTCACTCTCGGTCTCCGACTCAGACCGGTTCCCCTGATCGGCAGTGGAGGCAACCTTCGCCTTGCCCTTCCCGCCGACAGCCTTCTTCTTCCGCGCAAGAAAAGGACCATCTGCGGATTCCTCATCAGAAGATGACAAGATTAGAGGAATTCCAGCAGAGGTTTCAGCATTCAGAGGGCGAGGGTTAAATAGTCTTTTACCTGGCCGCGTGGCGCTCAGTATTTCGTGGCCTGGCGGGTAGGCCTCCACAAACCGATCCGCGGTCTGAGCAAGGATGGGCAACTCGTTCTCGTCAAGAGCACGAGTACCCAACCGAGCGGGACCGTCAGCTTCCCGCAGATGCAGGAGGGACTGCAGGTCATTTCCCTCTGAAATAAAAAGAAAAACAGTTAGAAAAAACCTTAAATCAACAAAAAAGACGGAGCATACCGTAAGGGATAAAGTTCAAACCGTATTCAAGTACGATGGGAATCTGTGGCGCATCCGCCCCAGCATCCTTCCACACCCTGCTCATACCGAGCATCACCATCCCGGACTCCGGAAAGCGGTAAACCGGAGTCTGGATCCGGGAAATCTTGGAGAACCATTCCGCCTCCTGGTAGTTGGAGGCGTGAAGGCTGGGGAGAGCTCTCCCGTTCTTAAATGTCATCGCTATAGGGACGACACGGGCAGAGATGTAAAAGAACTCCCGCTTCCAAGACCGAAGACTGCGCTCGGTAGCGCAGATCTTCAAACCCTTGATCCGGGTGACCAGGGTATACCAGCCTTGGATACACCTCCAGGAGTAGAAGGTCATCAGGCGGTCGACGTGGGGATCCACGCCAAGAATGAGGCACACCCACTCAAAATGGCGGATCTTGGCGATCGCCATTGGGTGTACCTCGGTCAGGTGCACACCGTGTCTATCCAGAACACGGTATACAAACTTCGTCAACGGGAACCTAAGATTCCCATAGACGAAGAAAGCGGCATATACCCCTATTTTGCCCTTGGGGGCATCGTACACCGTCTGGTGTGGCTCCGGAAACTCAGGCTCGAACGGCTCGAGCATGAACTTCCGGACGATGTACCGGTAAAGCTCGATGGGAAGAGCACACTGGCATTCGCCAGCAGTGCTCTTATCGTCCTTATCGGACGTAGACGTCGGGTTCTCGACATACAAGTCAGACTCCTCGACGGTAGCTTCTAGATCATAAGTAGACGACATGTTTTGGAGGTAAAGAACGATTTCAGGAGAATGCTCGACAGAAAGTTAGAGTATTCGCCAGAAATCGCTTAGAAGAAGAAGAAAGAAGTGAAAGTGTGGATTACCGTGAACCCTCTCCCCCTTTATATACTCATCGCAATGAATGCGATGAATTTAATGCGAAGGAGAGAGAAAAGAGCTGGTGCAATGAAACTATGACACGTGGAAAAAGCAAGCTGGCAACAGCTGTTGACGGGACGCGCGCCGTAAAATCCGCACCCACGCGCCCGAAAAATCGCGCCCACGCGCCTGAAAAAGCGTCTGGAATGACTATATACTGTCACGTCGCCATAACTTCCTGCACGTCCTGACACTGTCAGAAGAAACCGTCGGACGACGTTTCAACAGTTTGGACTGTTCTTATCCTTTCACCAACTCTTCGAATTTCAAAAAGATTCAAAAGTAAGCGGGACTATACCCCTTACCTTGGTAACCAAGTAACTATAAGACAGGTGCGAGTACAGTGTCAAGGCAAAACCCTTCACATACTTAGCACCCGCAGGGAATGGACGCCAAGAATACCTTGGAAGTAAGATAACTATAAGATGAGTGCGGGTACAGTGTCAAGGCGAAACCCTTCACATACTTAGCACTCGCAGGGAATTGAAACCAAGAAGGATCTTCTGGGCCATGCTTGAGGAAAGGGAAATAACATCCCCGCATAGCGGGAACGTTGAGAACTAGATGGTTTGAAGCTCCAGGATGGAATTGGTTCTTTAACATAATTGATCACTATGTTTAAAACTACCGAAACCTCATGGAGAATCTACAAAAGAGAAACTCAACGCTCCTGACTTGCGAGGAGGTTACACACCTACCCGCATCATACCCAAAGATCAAGCAGAAAAGTCGGGAATTTCTGCACGTGACATTAGGGAAACCGCGGGAAGAATCCCCACGGACAACCTTAAAACTAAATCCTTTTCAAAACCCCTTGCTTAAGTCCAAAGTTCACCTCACTTATTAACAATTCATGAGAAGAACATTGGACTGGGGGGACTTGAAGAGGTAGGTCCCAGCAGAGCCCAGTTGGACCCGCAAGACTCACCTTGAAGAGGGACGTCTGTGCAAGGACCAACTGGTTCCGCAGGACCCACCATGCTCAGAGATGAAGACCTTACGCGCAGTACGCCAGCTGTTCCCGCAGGGAAAGCCTCCCAATGGTGAAGTACCCCGCCTGTCCCCGCAGCTGCGGATACAAGCCATCAGGGAAGGCTACCCGCACTAATAGCAAGGCTACACGCACAAGGCACTAACTCTCAATAATTCAGTGTCACCTGAAGGAATGAGCAAGGCGGGAATACTCCCGCCCAAATGAGCCAGTCCGTATGCTTCTGGAAGATCTTTTGTACTATACCTGCCAAGGTATGGACAAAATAGACAAGATCTGACCAAAGCAGCCCATGAACCAATCACAGGGTGACAGCTCACCGACAACAGTACGAGGAGCATGCTCTAGTACTGTTTGTCACTATTAGCCGCTGCCTACTCACCAACCCTTGTCGTGGCACGCACATAGCCTGCAGTTAGTGGAAAGGGAACAGTACACAGCCGGCCTTGTCACTATCAGCCGCTGCCTACCCACCAACCAGCATGGCACGTGCGTAGCCCATAGTTGGTAGAACAGGAATATTATACAGCTGGCTGTACCTGCTTGGAAACCTACCTTCGGCTATAGATACTCCAACACCTTGGAACGGTATGATCATCTTGTATTTTACCTTCACTAGCTATTTCTCTCAATATACACTTATATTCAGAGCAATCTAGTCTGATTCTCACGCCGGAGGGAGGTCACAAGGAGGAACCCCCCCCCCCTTCTCAGTGACGAGCTCACGGTGTCTGTTTTGCAGGTCATCTGAAGAACATCCTTCTTTGTCGGACCTAACCCTCGTGGAAAACATTACTTAACCCCCAGATTATCCATAATCTACTCGGGGTCACTTAGTGTTTCTTCACTTTCTGGTGGTGATGGCAGGTTGGGGAGGGGGGGGGGGGTAATGACCCCACTCAACTTGTTAATGGCTTTGTAAATTTCATATAATAATTGATCCAAATTCAATATGCCCCCATTCAGTGTCTTTTACATGCCACAAGTCTTTTATTCTTTCCCTTCAAAGCCCCATTTGAAAAAAGAAGACCAGTACTAAAGACTGTCTTACTAGTTCCTACAAATCTAATTTTTGTTTATTTAGATAATCTTCCTTGTTTGTGATGACTTTCTAGAAGAAAGATAGGTACTCAAGAGCGTGTTTCAGACCCACTTTGTTTATTAAATATGGTAGTTTGTTCGACTACACTGTTATAACCGATCCTTTTTACCGATTACGTTTTAACCCCACTGAACAAAATTTCTGGATCCGTCACTTTAACCCGTGGATCGATGTCTAAATGTTAAAAACTTTGTTGTATTCCATTGTAATATTCTGTATCAAAAATGAACATGAAGCATATTGTAATATTTAACGTTTGACGTATTCTCGTTGTATTCCCAAAGCATACTTTT
Organism: Bidens hawaiensis; assembly: GCF_021521415.1. Classification (NCBI taxonomy): domain Eukaryota; kingdom Viridiplantae; phylum Streptophyta; class Magnoliopsida; order Asterales; family Asteraceae; genus Bidens; species Bidens hawaiensis. Next base: position 17,032 of record NW_027498075.1, read on the forward strand.
TAACCGAAAAATGGGCATATCCGATATCTGATGGGTAGTGCCCGATCTTGAGATGTGCAAGCCACACCCTCGTTCGAAGCATGATTTCGGTAGAGGGCGCAAAATTTTTAAAAATATATTAGTTTTTTTAAGCATTAACAAGTAAATTGGACAAATGGCTTGTGAAGAAAGAGAAGGAAATCTGATATAACAAAGAAAAAGAAACATAACCGGAAAATTTTCCGGCGGATATGAAGTTACAGCAGGAATGAAGTTTTAGAGCATTCTCATCCCACTCTCTATTTTCAAACCAAAAATTACACTAAAACTCATTTTATTTTCTCTCTCCATCTCAATTAAATAATACTTTTTATACATTTTATCATTACCTTTTCTCTTTCCTTCACTCACAACCATTTTCAAAATATATTAAAAAATTACAGGGGATGAACAGTAACTTTTCAAATATACAGAAAAATCACTACTTTTTCTAAAATATAAAAGCTCTTCACTCATAACACCTTGAATCACTCTCTAAATTATAAAAATACCCATCACATAATATAAGGGGTTGGATAAGAATACTCTTATAAGTTATAAGACACAAGATGAGCAATAATATTATTTTATTGCTAATTTTGTACCACACACAATATCTTTTCCAAAATGGACTTTTCTCTCTTCTTTTTGTTTATTTTATCTTCTTAAAATAGTACAAATAACTTGTCAATCTTACTTATGTTAGTGCGTGACTACAATCCAAAATCCATCTTACAATTATTGGATTTTAATTATTTTAAAATTACTGAATCCAAAATTTTTTTTATTCTTAATCTATTTGGTAAGGTTTGGATTATTGGACACAAACCAAAATCTATTTGGTAAAGAATGTTAGAAGAGCTTTATGAATAACCGATTATGTGTTATCTATTAATTTATTTGATTTTATTACTATATTTTTTTATCTATTTATTGGTATAACGTTATTGTCGTTTAAAGAAGTAGTTTATATATTTGCTACTTGTTATGACCTACGGACTTATTTATTTCGGCTTAGCCGATGTACATAAATTCTTGAAGACGGCTCTACTTATATGTGATTGCATGATTCAATCCCGTTCCATTGCATGATTCTATTAACTTAGCTAACGAGCCCATTAATATTGGGCCAAACTTATAAAACTATTACGTGAAAGCCCAAACCAACCATTGAAAACCGACAACCCATCCACTAATGGTGGTGGGGCCACCCCAACGAATCTACCTAATCAAAGACAGGCATCTCCCACCTACGTGTCACCGACTCCTACTTTATGCGCCTAATTCCTTCTTCCACACCCTAAACACCAAACTCCACACCTCCATGCATTACCCACTTGTACAATTTGCATCAAAATCCATACAATCCTCTGGACTCAAAACAATTTCACCCTGCCAAAACTCTAAAACTCCCACAACTTTTATTCCGTGTCACACATGATATTGGTTGCCAACTTTCCATCAATACAACATAACTTAAAACACTTTGTGACAACATAAAAAAAAAAAATTTGTGTTAAGTGATTATTAATCTTTCCGGCCACAATCCGATCACCGGTGACATCAACGGTAATGGCGCGTGGTTTCTTTGCATGTTTCCCTAAGCGCGCCTCCTCGGGCGCCAACGGATCACAACAAACCAAGCCCACACCCGACGAGTCACAACAAGTCGGGGCAGTAGTGGTGGAATTATTCTCGTCACAAGGGTGTGCCACGTCACCGGCCGCGGAGCTTTTGTTTTCGAGGCTAGGAAGGGGGGATTTTAATTTGGAGGTACCGGTTATGTTGTTGGCGTACCATGTGGATTATTGGGATTTTAATGGGTGGAAAGATCCTTTCGGGTCGAGTCAGTGGACTGTTAGACAGAAGGAGTATGTGGAGTCGTTTAACTTGACACGATGTTTACACCACAAGTGGTGGTTCAGGGGAGGGCCCAGTGTATTGGGAATGATGAAGATGCTCTGCTGTCGTCCATAGCTGCTGCGCCCAGATACCCCTCGCCGGCGTTCCAGGTATTTGCGTAAACTTAAAACTAGTTTTGAGTTTAATATAAACGGGTTTAGGTTGGTTTCGGGTCATAGCAACGAACATGTTTGGCTAACCAGTTTGTGTCAACTGACAGGCCGGTTCACTGGCTGACCGGTTTAACCTGTTTATATATTTTTTAAATCTTTTATAAAATATGTTTTATAAAAATCGAATATTTTAAAAGTATTATCACATAAACATTTAAAAGTTAAAACAGAAACTGACAAATGATTAATATTTATATGATGAAAATTGATAATTTTTGTTATGAAATTGTATTTTTATTGTATACTTTATTAATAGTTTTGCTATGTAAAAGTATAACAAGATTTGGGTTAAACAAGTCGTGTTCAGGTCAATCTACAAAAAATTGTGTCGTGTATTTTTGTAAGTCTTTATTTTTGTTGCATTGTTGCTTGGTTATAGGCAACATTCCAAAGGCCTACACTGGAGTCTGTGCAAGTCTCTCTAAAAGGATCATTGCGGGCCAAACTTGACAGCAAAGGAGCCGACGTCATGGTGGCACTATACGAAAGTGGGCTTGTAACCGAATGCAAGAACGGTGACAACAAAGGACGAGTCATAGTCAACGATTTTGTGGTCAGAAAGGTTTCAAAGATATGGTCTTTCAACAACCAACCTCCCAAGAAGACATTAACCGGTACCGTAGATTTTGGCTTATGGGAAGGCTTCAACAGCACCAAATGTGGGATTGTCGTGTTCGTGCAACAACATGGTACGCATCATATATTTGGTTCGCATCAGATTCATTTGCCTGAAAATCTTTGAGTTGAGTTTGTGAGTTACTTTGTTTGATTTGGCCATTTGTTATGTGTGTTTGTGTGATTGAAGTAGTCTTGTTTACTGATTTTATTGTATAGTTGATTTTGGTAGACTTGAATACCATTTCTTAGAACTTGATTTTGGTTAATTTGATTTGTGATGACGCGAATCGGGTTTAAGATCTGACTCCATGTCGAAGGAAGGATCATTGACGGGATTTAAGAATTAGGTCTGGCATTCTTCTTTATATCTATGTCTGTATAGTTAAATAACATTTTTTATATATTTTTATTCTGTTGTTTAGTCCGTTTTACTTATACAATTACTCATAAATATTTATAGAGATTCATATGGAGAATGAATAATGGAAGTCGATATTATATATTTCTTGTTCAAATGGAAAACATTCAATCAGATTATGTGTTTGATTGGTTATTGATAGGGTAATTTCATGTGCATTGTTTAGATTACATCGAAACAGAAGGCAAGCGGATAACAAGCTGCGCCGCTTCCCCTTTTTGAATTGCAAAACCCCCTTTTGAATAATTAATCTTTGTGATGAACAAAATTGCGAATACTTTAAAATTATTTCTAGGAAAATTACAGAGTTGGGGATGAAAATGTCGTAAATAGTGTACTAAAATAGTCCATCCTCTAATCTACGATTACCATATGAATTTTATATATATTATGTTTATCGAGATACATTAATAACTTGATCGTGTTCCCTAGCCTGTCTCTGGTGACCTTTTAACGAGTAATTTGCATGTTGCATCTCTCATTTGGACTTCGGAGAGACTCAAGAAAAGGTCCAACCCGACAACAAGGCCCGACCCGGACTTCATTGTAACAACAATTTGGAACCTACTTTCTTTAACACATTTGTGTACTTTATAGTTATATATGTAACATTGAACATAAGCAAAATGGCTAAAAGGAAATGGATGTCTAAAGATAAATATTATTGCTATTATTGATAAGGACCCCAGCAACTAAAATAAGCTACCGTCCTTAACGCTTCTTCGACATCTCTTGGTTTCTTTGTTTTCGACGGTACTTCATGTGATGGGTCGAATGCAACCGGGGGCTGGTTTGCTTGAGACACCGATGGACCAACTACTTGAAAAATTGTGTGTGATTTGCGCCTAAACGTGTGATGTCTCAGTCCTATTAAAACACCCATGGTTACAATTAAACAAGCCTTGTTAGCAAGCTGCTTCATTTAGTTTGAAACTATGCAACCGATGAATTGAAGATATAGTTTGTAAGGTTTTGAGTATTGGTTTTGAAAAGCTTGTGGGGTTATATAGAGGATGAAAAAGTGGTGGCTGAGATAAACCAAGTGCTGAAACCGGCTAAGGTTTGTTGTCTCATTCAAGTGGCTCCATGCTTGTGTCGTAGTCTAGTATTATTATGAGCCTTGTTCATTGTATCCGTACAATCATAGTATTAGTGCTTGTCACACTATTTTTTTTCCTTTTTTTTTATTTTCCTATATGGGAATTATGGCTTGTGAATTGTGTCTAGCCTAGTTGGGCTAGTTTTCTTTTGTGGGCAAAGGACTTTTGGACTAGGGGTATATCCGTATATGTAGAGGTGAAAAAAAAACCGAATTCAAAATCAAACCCAAAATAAAATCCGGAACCAGTTTTTTATACCCGGGTTTTTAATACCCGAACCTACCCGTAGGGTACGGATAGGGTATGCATTTTATTACTGAACCGGACCCGGTTTGTACCCGGTAATATTCGAAAACCGGAACTGGTTCCATACCCGGAACCGGGTTTTTCCAATACCCGTAACCAGGTCTTTCAAATGCCCGATCTATGACCGAAATTACCCAAAAAATACCTGAAAATACCCCTAAAAAGTGCAGCCCCTTAAAAATCCAATCTATACCCGAAAAATACCCAGAAAAAATCCCCAAAAAAAACCCGAAAATAGGGTTTTTTTCAATACCTGAAAATAGGGTATTCAAATACCCAGTTTTGGAACCCGATTCTATACCCGACCTGAACCCGATACATAGGGTATGGCTTTTAGAGGCAATCCCCGGACCCAAACCCGACCCGAGTATTGCCAATACCTGATTTTTCAATACCCGGTCATACCTGAATCTGGTTCCATACCTGAAACCGGGTGCTTGAAAACCCCAATTTGTACACCTCTAGGTGCATGCCTTTTTCATTCTTTTAAAATGGCCTGAAATAGGGATGAGCAATCGGGACTAGGTATCGAAAAATACAATACTGATTCATTTTGGGTACTAATTCGGACCCATTTTTGATGTTATTGGGAATCAGTACTTTCGGTTCGATATCGATATTTTACCGACCTTTTGTCTTCAAATACCGTACTAACCAAGCACTTTTGATACCAATATCCATTTTTCATGATTTTCAGGATCAGCACTTTTGGTACAGATATGGTTTGGTACCGAGCTCATCCGTTTTGATATTTGCTAACATATTTGGCGGTTGGCAACGTATGATCTACTAACAAGAGAGTATAATAAAACGAACTAAGTTGTTTTATCATTGCGGCACCCTCTATGTCTACGTCAACGTCCACCCCACATCGAAAATTGGATTTGAGTATCAGAGTAAGCAACTAGGTTATGTGTTGTGGTTTAACTAGCAATGGCTACTTAAAGTGTTGCTTAGGTGGTTGGGCTTTAACAATCTCATTTGCTAACCGGTGAGTGGAGAAAATAAAAAAAAAAAAAAAAGACACAAAAACAAGTGTCTGATTGGTTGTTAGTGGGTGGGCCCACCCACGACACTGAAGCCTCCATAACTTAGCCCCTTAACGCCACGGCATCGTGTAGCCGTTGGTAAGGGGCTCCCATATATCGACCAGCCTTATACAAAATAATATAATCTCTAAGCTGGCTGCCTCAGTTGGCTGACTTATAAAAGTATAAGTGTGTCCATCTTTTCCTCTTTTCTTCTTTGGGTCATAATGGTTTCCAAGTTGGGTTTGTTTGAAAACTTTTGGACTTTAAGATATATATATATTTTTATGGAACACCAACGACTAGGCCTGTAAACGAATCAAACGAATATACACAAGGGAACGTTCGTGCCTATTCATTTAACCTTAAACAAATACAAACACGAACACGAAACCTAATCGTTCAAATATTTGTGTTTACGTTAGATTTTTTATTTTACTTGTGTTTAGTCTTTCCTGATTATAAATCATATAGAAATTTATTATTTTAAAAATGAACATATTGGTGTTCATTTATGTTTGTTCGTTTAAAATCTAAACAAACAATTCATTAAACAAAGATAAAGGAACATATATGATCAAATGTAAACAAACATAATCAAACATAAATAAACACAATTTTTTTGTTCATGTTCGTTTGTTTATTAAATGAGCAAACATAACCGAGCTTCCCGCCAAATAGTTCACTGAACGTTCGATTTGTTTACAAACCTACTAGCGACCGGCGAGTTTTGCCATTTTTACTTCTTTGGATTTCTTATTTAAAGGCCTACCAGCGACTAGCGAGTTTGCCATTTTTATTTCTTTGGATTTCTTTATTTTATTTAAATACTTAATAAAAAATAACATGCAAAGAAAAGAAAGTGGAAATTGTTTATTTATGCTACACTATACAAAGTACTTGTTCCAGCAATAATTTACATTATTATCTATTTAAAAATTGGAAAATAACAATAAGAATATTAATAGTATCAGATAAATAAAGTCCATCATATACTCTTCACATCAAATCTACAGCCTCCACCTGTTGTCTAGCCAGGTATTTCTCCCTTCGTTCTTTCTGGAAGAGAAATTATTATTTAAGTTTATTTATAAAAAAAAGTTAATATATTTACTAGAATAACCAATAAGTTACTTACCCACTCATCAATAACAAGTCCTTGCCCCACAACTTTTGGACCAGTAGCCACAGGAGGCTTTTTCCTTAGTTCTAATTCAGCTTCTGCTTCAGCACGTTGATGCTTAAGTTTCTCCAATGCCTAAATTCAAAAATATAACATAATAAGATAATGTGTGTCAGTGTGTTAGTATAGAAGTTTGTTTGGCAGCATATATAAGAAGGGTAAAATGGTCATTTTAAGAATCGATTACTAACTTACCGGGGTAGAACGATCCGCATTTAAGAAAATAACTTTTAATATCCTCTCAACAACTACTTCATCCTTTTGCTCATCAAACTGTAACAACCAGATGTTAAATGCTAAAATCCTGATCATAATTTATGAAGCTTTTTAAAGACTATAAAATGAAAATATAATAAAAAAGTTACCAGTTCAGGCACAAAGTCTGTTCCTTCTTTCACCTTGAGGCTCATGATCTTGAACTTCACCTTGCTCCTTTGATCCGACTGTTTTTCGTTCTTATCCGGTAGCTCAACAAACTTGAAAACTGTTATCAATTTATGTCAATCAATTAAACACACATATGTTATAAATTATCATCATCATCATCATCATCATCATCATCGTACTCAGTATATCCCACCAATAGCAAAGCTATGGTAGGGTCTGAGGAGGGTAAGATGTAGACAGCCTTACCTCTACCCCGTAGGAATAGAGAGGTTGCTTCCGGTGAGACCCCCAGCTCGATGGTAGTTTTGCATCAAGCCTTGGACATAAGGCACATAACACTCAACCATTGGGACACCGGCCGATTGGTGCATGTACCCTTGTCTTTCGGCTATCAACGCTACCACATGATGCCTGATTAACCTTCCGCCACTTTTAACGTTATTTTCACGAGATTGGTAAAATAACGTCAAAATTAGTGCAATTTCACTTTAGCCCACCTGAGGGTTCACACATATACACATTATATGCGCGCACCCAAGCAGGGCATATGTTATAAATTATGATCTATGCAAATTGCAAATACAAATCATAATCATTACCTGTAGCAATGAGGCTTTCACCAGGAGCCAGAACACCACCAGGAGGTCGCATATAACAGCTCTTAGGCGCAGTCGTTTGAAACTAAGGATTAGAAGCACAATAACAAATTAGTTATTTCATAAATCAGAGCTCTAAATGGCATCCATGGAAGCTAGTATGCTTAATTTGCTTAGAAATTGAAGTTAAAATTGTTTAAAAATTAAGATACCTTGAAAGCAACATGAGAATTGCTATGGTTTTTGATCCGAACAGCACTCCTCACCTGTTTACCAGGCTCATCTGCAACACCAAAAGCCATAGCAAACAATCAGATCATTGTAGTTTGACGTGTAAACAAGCCAAGCCGCTCACAAGTTACTCGAGATCAGTTCGAAAAAAGCTCTAATCAAGCCGAGCTTAAACGAGCTCTTGCCTAAAATTAAGCTTGTTTAATTGACGAGCCTATTATTCATATAATTTTTATATAATATGTTTAATATGTATTTATTTAATAATTACAATTATACATAAAATATTATAAAGAAAAAAACTAAATAATATTATATATAAAATTATAACTGAAAATTATGTATAAAAATAATTATAACAATATATAAATTAAACAATAAAAAATAAACAAGCCAATCTCGAGCTTGAATTCACGAGCTGACCCCAAGCTTTAGAAATAGAACTCAAAACAAGCCAAGCTTGAACTCTCAGTAAGTAAAATGAGCCAATTCCTAGTTAAGCTTGTTTTATATATGAGACCGAAATCAAGCCAGCTCACAAGCCTAAACAAGCCTATTGTTATAAACTTTTATAATATGTTAAATATATATTTATTTAATAATTATAATTATACATAAAAATAACTAAATAATTAATATGCATAATATGCTATATATAAAATTATAATAAAAAAGTATGTATAAAAAATAATTATAACAATATATAAATTAAAGAATAAAGTTGAAAAACTATTCATGGCCTAGCTAGAGCTTTATAAACAGAGAGCTCGAAACCAGATAGGCTCAGGCTCTCGGTAACTAAAGCAACTCGAGCTCAAGCCTAGTCAAGCTCGGGCTCAGCTCGGCTCATTTACACACCTAAAATTTGTATATCCATAAACTGTAGCCCTAACATTGTTGATTCATCTCTAAAACCTAAGATAAGATAATACACAATCAACCGCCGGTGACGAAGAACCGGTTCCAGATTGCCAAAACAGAAACAACCGCCGGTGTTTTCCGTCGGAAGTTGAACGGTTTTGATCGGAAATAGACATAACTAACTTTATTGTTATTATTATTAAACTCCGGTGGCCGGAGTTTGAAGTTTCCGGTGAAGTAACGGTTTCTGTTTGATACCGGACGTGAAATGGATTGTTTAGGGATGGAGTTTAATTATTATTTGACGTCCGTGGTTACACGTTGGGGTTTATCATGCAAATAATAATAATAATAATAATAATATCTGGAAGTTTGCTCTGTGTATAATGGCTGTTGTTCATCTTGTACCTCTGTACTCAAAAGGACTCTTATGATGAATGACATTGTGGACCCTGAGATTATGTGGTGTTTATATATTAAGCATCTAAGTTTCAAATGTTGCAATGTTTCCATGGATTTTGGTGTATAGTAAACTATCATTTATGCAAGGTTACTTTTATACTACGCTATTTTTCGTCTATACAATGCTAGGGGTGCAAATAAGTCGAGCTGTTTGTGAGCTACTTGATATCTGATTCTTATTGAGTCCTAGTTGAAAAGAAAGCTTGTTTAGTTATCGAGCCTGAGCTTGGGCCTTGTATGGAAAATTTGTTTAGGCTCGTCGGGACTTAACGAGCCTTGTGTACTTTTATGTTTTAAGTCTCTTGAATTTCTAGGTATTAAATGTGCACATCACAACCGAGGTTGAACTGAGTTTTGGCTCGCTTAAGGTACATCTCACGAGCTTAGTTCGAACATAGGCTCGTTTAAGATTTTCTCAAATTTGTTTGAGCCAAGCCAAGCATATCTCAAGCTTCAAATTTCCTTTTCCGAACCTATCTCGGTCCTAAAACATAGGCTCGTTTAAGATTTCTCAAATTTGTTTGAGCCAAGCCAAGCATATCTCGAGCTTCAGTTTCCTTTTCTGAACCTATCTCGATCCTAAACCATAGGCTCCAATATGGCCGAGTTTGAGCCTCGGAATAAGCCTAATGAGTTGAGCTCGAGTAGCGTAAAGCTCAATCGCGGCTTGGCTCGTCTTTACCCTGCTCTTCATACACTTAGAGCATTCGTAATGCACACTAGTTTATAGGTATTAGTAACAAACTCAAGCAATGCATTTGTTGTTACAATTAGGTTGAATTCCACCTTCATATTTACCAAGTCTATCATTAAAGACTTCAGTTGTCTGTCAACAATGGAAACGTCATTCCATAAGAACTGACATTTTAAAAAGTTATATAGACAATTAGAAGCGATTAGGAATCAATTACTTGGTGTCTTTGAGAAGTCAAGCCCATAAAAAATGGTATTAGTTATATACATGATACGAGATACAACATACAGCATAACAAATTTTTGTATGTGGTGTAAGTATCTCTTCTTAACTTTGAAAAACTGCAAGGTTCATATAAATGTATCATCAAGTTTTACGCTATTCAAATAATAAAGTTTTACCTAAATGGCTAAATATATACATCAAAGCAAACATTATGAACACAAGAACAAGAAGTTATGTTTACTTATATAGTTAAATGTATACAGTCCATGAATGCCTTTTTGCTATGAACTAGAAGAAAGGTAAAGAGGAACATATGCATTTGAAATAATAATGTAGGTCGTAAATGTAAATTGTTGAAAGTATTGGGTAGGATATGAAACTAAATATGAACAAGTGGGTGTATCCTAGCTGTCTGACGTTGGGACTCCATGATTGAACACAACTCAACCATAAACCATTGGCGGTGCTGTGAACGTCTTAAACCTGTTGCATGACAAGTGGCCATAGTACAATAACCGCGTTCCACGTCAGCAGCAAATTACTGCACACAACATGAAGTGAAGTATTCCTTACGTACGTTGGACTGGATACCTATTCCAGCATCAGGTGTTCATAATGTTTGATTGGATATCTTAAATATTGAAGTTTCCATCTCTAAATTCTCTCCGCCTTATTGTTGGGAAAATTTTCAAAATAGCTAGGAGCCGTTTTTTCCTCAAAATATTTTAGAATTTGGACCGGTAATACGCTTTGGGAAAAGATAAAAATAAAAAGGGAGCAGGCCAAATTTCGAAAGAAAATCAGGTAAGAGACGAGATTTCGGGAAATAATGAAGGTAAAGTCCAAATTATTTTGTAATTTTGGAGCAAAAGTTCAAAATTTTCCAAATCTTTTTTATTCAAAAAAACTGTCTTGAGAGATTGTTTTTTTATGTTTCCTACATTTCCCGTCCATATTTTCAAATTCTTGAAAAAAGAGATTTTGAAATCTTGTCTTGAGAGACGCATTTAGGATGAATTTGTTCTTAACAGACGAGAATCTTTTCTTTTTTCCAACCTTCATGCTACACACACACACTTATACATACATACATGTACACACACATATATATATATATATACATACATTCCGTCTATATGTATGTATGTGTATATTCCATATGTATATACATATATATGTATGCATATATACATATATGTATATACACACATATACATATGTGTGTATATGCATACATACATATACACACATATATATATATGTATATATAATTCCGTATATATATGTATGTATGTATAAGTGTGTGTGTAGCATGAAGGTTGGAAAAAAGAAAAAAATCTTGTCGCTTAATTAAGAACAAATTCATCCGAAATGCGTTTCTCTAAACGAGATTTCAAAATCTCTTTTTCTAAGAATTTGAAAATATGGACTGGAAAGGAAACGTAGGAAACATAAAAAAATAGTCTCTCAAGATGGTTTTTTTATATAAAAAAGATTTGGAAAATTTTGAACTTTTGCTCCAAGATTACAAAATAATTTGGACTTTACCTTCATTATTTCCCTAAATCTCGTCTCCTATCTGACTTTCTTTCTAAATTTGGCCTGCTCCCTCTTTATTTTTATCTTTTCCCAAAGCGTCTTGCCAGTTTAAATTCTAAAAGATTTTGAAGAAAAAAAGACTATTTTGGGAACTCTTTCTCTAAAAAGAACTGTTTTGGGAATATTTCCCTTTATTGTATGATTGTATCCATCTTTCTTCATCGATATTTATTTAAAAATCGTTATTTAATTTAATTAATCAATTAAAATAAAATAAAGGAAAACTAATTTATATTTTTTTAAATAAATAATATAAACATGCATGACTAATCATCATTTACTTTTTATCTGTTGGAAGACCGATTTTAATATTATACAGTTATCTTTTAAAATCATATTACGTAATGGATACATGCATACATTATATTTATAGTTTTGGAAGGATGATTTGCTCATGCATGTAGTAGTTAATGAGCTTTTAAGACAGTAAAATCTCGTTCCACGTCCTTTCTTGCAGCTTCTTGTGCTGTTTTGAACCTTTTTCACTTATCGTTATTTAGATGACTAAATGATTTCACAAAAGTTGTCCTGCTAGTGAACTAGGTGAATCCCATTAGCTAGATAATACATATACTTGTATTGTACTCTAATCACCTTAAATGGACGCTTCGGTGCGGATCCATGTACAATGCCGTTAAAATACGATGATTGTTTCAGAATGTTGAGGTCATTGGTGGAATCAACGACATCAAAGAAGACATGTCAAGCCATAAATGTTGGGAGGTTGCCTCTTCAAGCATAATCGTCATGTACTTGTTATCACCTCTCATGTAATGACCTAACCATGCTATAGGAAAATTCCACTAAATTCATTATGTGTGATCAACGCTATTTAACATTGTAGAAAATCTATATTTGCATTCATGTGTTACGTGAAAAGGTTGTACGTTGTTTGAAGTCGGTCTACGCATATATTCTAGCTTTTCCATTTAGCCAAATAACATTGTTGCAAAAGTTCTTTCGGACATATTCAAGTGATCATCATATGTGTTAGAAACATTATATTCTATTTGATGTGTTGCAGATGTGTACTTCTATAATGACGTAAAAATCCTTTTACATCTTGCATCGAATTAACTTGTATAAAAAATCAAAGTTTCTCTATATATCACAAACTTTTTTAGCAATAGTTCTCTTGACATCTGAAATGTTCTTCTAAACAGATCATTACTAAATATTTGATCTCAAACGAAATAATCTTGCAAGAGATGATTTTGTGCAACTTCACGATCTATACATACATGAGCTCTTGACCATGCGGTATTTTCAACTTCATGGCATAATTTTGCTTGAGTAATTGTAGAGAGAAATTGCGAGGCACAAACATTAGTATCACTAAATGATGAGTCGTCTGAACTTGGTGATGATGATAAACTAAATGTTGGATTTTTTTAAAGAGATCTATAGTCTAGAATTTAGGTTGGAGTTCATGAGAGAACTATTCAAGATTGGTGAAAAAAAATTGAAGAACAAAATTTGCGTATGTAGTGGTAGTAGATATTCAACAATTAACTTTTTAACTTACGACTATATGGTTGTTATGTGACTGGAAAGATTCAAGAAGTACTGCCCGATCGAGCATGTGCTAGTCCCATCAGTCCCAAGGAGGCAGACCAATTTTCTCGTCGCATCTGTAGCCCCCTTGTTAACACTAATACACTATCTAGCTTGAGGCTGTTTGGTAGCTTCTTAACAGCCATTTAGAGGCTACCTTTTAATGGCTTATAACATCTTAATGTTAAGAGGTAGCGTTAAGTCTAAATGGTTAAGAGGTAACCATTAAGAGGTAGCCTCTTAACCATTCAGTCTTAAGGCTACCTCTTAACCATTAAGAGGTTATGAGCCATTAAGAGGTAGCCTCTGAATAGCTATTAAGAGACTACTAAATTAGACGAGCCAAATACTATGAATCTCCACATAGGGTTTTCGAGCAAATACTGATGATATCAAAACCATCATAGACCTCTATCACTTTCGTTCTTCTTCTCTACCCACTACAAAAAAAACTCGTATTAGCGGTGACATTATTAGCGACGACGGGGGGTATTAGCGGCGACCCCCTTGATCCGCGTCCTAACGAATCTGGGCCGTTGATTGCAGTGTTGATCCAATGGCTAGGGTTTTATGTCTGGGCCGTCGCCGCTAATAGTCACCCGGGAAAATATATTTTCCTTCCCTCTCTTTTTGGAGATTCATCTTCTCCATTTTGCCGCCGTCGTCTCCAATTAGGTCGCCGCCGTCATCCACTCTTTTCGGTATGTTTTGTGTCTTCGTCATCCCTCTCTTCCATCTTACTGTGAATTTGATGTTTGTTTTGTGTTTGGAGTGAAGCTAAGGTTTTACCTTCGATGCCGGCAACCACTCCGGCCACCACTCCGTGCACCACTCTTCTTGGCAGAACACCACCACGCCGGCCACCACTCCGTGCACCACTCTTCTTGGCAGAACACCACCCCGCCGGCCACCACTCCGAAACAGCGCCGGCCACCACTCGTCTCCACCGTGGTTTGTATTGTTAGGTGCTGCTCCTCATACGCCGGCCACCACTTGATCCGAGGCTACCACTCTATAAAACTTTAAGGTATTGTTTATATATAATTTTCGATCTGTTAAAATTGCTTGAAAATTGTTCGAATATTGTTTGAGATTGCCGAATGGTGTTATTGATTTTTGCCTTGGTGTTTTTTTTTATAACAGATTTTTGCCTCGGTGTTCACGGTTCGGTTTTGACGGTTTTGGGTCAAACAGTAAACCAAACCGTTAGCGACGGTTTTTGATTATCGAAAACCGAAACCGAACCGTTAAACTTAAAACGACGGGTTTCAATCATCCGGTTAAAACCGTCGAGTTTAAAAGTTGCTATAACTTTGTACTTATTTTAGCACAAATTAATATTGACTTATATTATAATAAAATAAATAATAATTTTAACGTTGAAACTTAAAACCAAATCAAATTAATACTTATGTATGATAGATATTATTTGTACCTTGTATATAATTGTGTATCGTAAGTTATTTAAATGCTTGTGTATCGTAAGTTATTTATACTTTATATAATAATTTTAACGTTGAAACTTAAAACCGAATCAAATTTATACTTTGTATTAATACTTCATAAGTTACTTTAAATTTATAATGATATCACTAATTTATTTAGATGCTTATATGCATATAGTGTATTGTAATTTATTTTGTAATAATTGTCATATAATTAAAAACTATCCAATAAAGAATAGTTATAATAGTAATAAAAGATTATTTTTATTTTGTAATAATTGGTAATAAACTTCAAATTATATTATAAAACAATATTTTTAAGGCACAATACATCCTCAGTTGCAGCGACCGCGAGCCCAAAGGATTATTTTTATCTATTTACATGCACTTAAGGGGTTTTGCTTATGCTTGCTCTATTCCGGTTACGGTTCTATAGTCAAGTTTCGTTGTTACGAAATTAATATTCTTTTTATCTTCGTTTACATCTTTTCCACTCACTTGAATCATCACAAACTTAGAATAACCGCCCAAAATTGATTTAGAAATCAATTTTGGGTTGTCCCCGTTTTGGGACTGCCTTTTGAATACTTTATCTCATTTAGGATGTGAATGTGTATTACATGATTGTTAATTTAAGAAAGATTCGGTTGTCATTTTCCTTTTGCTCCTCGGGTATATATATATATATATATATATATATATATATATATATATATATATATATACTTGGGAGCTAAGGGGAAATGCTGCCGAATTTTTCTTAAACAAACAATCGTGTAATGCATATTCATATATGAGATAAAGTATTCAAAAGGTGGGTTTAGCAGCCTACCAATGTAAATACTTAATCGGACGTCCAAACAATCTTCTAATATTTTCCTGTAGTCTGAAACCCTAAATTATGTTTCAGTTGTCTGATCATGTCCGCCGATAAAAATTGGATTACCAATCCAAGCATTAGATCAACTGAGTATCAGCAAGGACTCCAGTCTTTTATCGAGATGTGCAAAAACCAAGTTGATAGCAGAGGCTATGTAAGATGTGCGTATGCAAAATGTCAGAATTATGTAGCAATATCTTACAAAAGTATGAAAGGTCATATGAGTGCATATGGCTTTTGTCGGACGTACACTGAGTGGATCTATCATGGCGAAAGTTTAATTCCTCCAGTTGTGATTGTAGACGAGAATACGCCAACCAACGATATGGCTGACGTTATCGAAGACATTATGAATGAGTGTAGGGAAGAGGATACCAACGTTGATGATAGGGACTTGAGTTCATATAGTAGCGATGTCCGTGATGATTTTGAAGAGTTGTTAAAGGAAGCCCAGTCAAAATTATATCCTGGGTGTACCAAGTTTTCTTCCCTCGACTTTTTAGCAAAGCTTATGCATGTAAAGGTGAAAAACAAATGGACTAATAGTTCGCTTGATGAGCTCTTCGAGCTATTGCAATCTTCACATCCAGAAGGCAACAAGATTCCCGCTTCGCATTATGAAGCGAAAAAGACATTAAAGAAGATTGGCATGGGGTATGAGTCGATAGATGTGTGCAAAAATGACTGTGCTCTCTTCTAGGCAGAACACCAATCGTTGCAGAATTGTTCTGTTTGTAACGAGAGTCGGTGGATTGATACAAAAACAAAGGGCAAAAAGATACCTCACAAGGTGTTACTATACTTTCCTTTGACCCCCAGACTAAGACGTTGGTATTGTTCGAGGCACACGGCAAAAGAAATGATATGGCACAGTACCAGATGATCAGAAGATGGTACGATGCGTCATCCTGTCGATGGATCTTCATGGAAAGAATTTGATAAAAAGTACCTTAATTTCTCGAGGGAACCCCGAAATGTTCGCATAGGGCTTGCAGCTGACGGTTTCAATCCGTTTGGTAACATGTCTTTGGCTCACAGCACGTGGCCAGTTGTACTCACCACATTCAATTTGCCTCCATGGCTATGCATGAAAGAGTCCTCATTCATGTTATCCTTGCTAATTCCTGGCCCTAAATCACCCAGAAAGGACATGGACGTTTTCCTTAAGCCCTTGGTGTGTGAACTTAAGCATTTGTGGCAAGAAGGCGTACGTACTAAAGAAGCGGCGACAAACACATTCTTCACAATGAAGGCGGTGCTATTATGGACCATAAACGACTTTCCAGCTCGTAGTAGTCTATCTGGTTGGAGCGGGCAGGGCTACAAGGCATGCCCGACTTGTAATGAAGACACTCCTTCAATGCATGTAACAAATAAAGTCGTATGTGTCGGTCACCGCCGATTCTTACATGCTACCCATGCGTGGAGAAAAAGTTTAGACTTTAACGGCGAGCCTGAGACAAGATCCCCTCCGAAACAATTTAGTGTTGTTGACATAGATGATCAACTCAGTCGTCTACTCTATCGTGTACCTGGAAAGCATCCCGATTTTGGAGGTGTTAAGAGAAAGCAAGAGGATTTCGAGTTGAATTGGAACAAACGAAGCATATTTTTTGAACTTGAGTATTGGTCCTCTCTCCAGCTGAAGCACAACTTAGATGTAATGCATATCGAAAAAAATGTGTGCGATAGTTTACTGGGTACTCTTCTAATGAACAATAAAACAAAAGACACGGCAAATGCACGAGTCGACTTGAAAAATCTAAATATTTGAAGAACACAATGGTTGGAACGAAAGGGTAACAAGTTTTATAGGCTCCACCCAAAATACTCATTAAAGGTCGGTGATCGAAAGCTTTTCTGCCAATTTATAAAAGATGTTAAACTGTCGGATGGGTTTGGATCTAATATCAGCAAGAGAGTCATAGATAACAACTCTAACATTACCGGGTTGAAATCTCATGATTGTCATATTCTCATGCAACGCTTGTTACCTATTGGTATTCGAGGGTTTTTGACCAAAGATATTTATACGCCTATAGTAGACCTTTGCACGTTCTTTAAGCAGCTTTGTTCAAGAACACTATTGGTAGATGATATGAAGAAAGCAAAGAAAGCCATTCTTTTGATATTGTGCAAGTTAGAGTTGATATATCCTCCAACGTTTTTTGACATTATGGTTCATTTAGTTTTGCATTTACCAGATGAAGCACTTCGTGGAGGTCCAGTCTGTATGAGATGGATGTATCCGTTTGAAAGGTATATGAAAAAACTAAAACATTATGTCAGAAACAAGGCAAGGCCAGAAGGTTCTATAGCTGAAGGTTATGTTGCTAAAGAGGCTCTATCATTTTGTTCGATGTATCTTCGAGATGTTCAAACTCGGTTCAATCAACCCGACATAAACGAAGATGTCGTTGTCGAAAAAACTAAGTTGTGGGTGTTTGAGTCTAAATGTTGCCCAGCTAACGCAAAGAAGATCAAATATCTTACTATCAACGAGAAGCTCAATTTCGAATGGTTTGTCCTCGATAGCTGTCAAGAAGTTAGGGACTATATGAAGTAAGTGCTCATCTCTTTAACTTTTTATAATCTGTTAAGTATTTTCTCTTTCCTTATCGGGTCTATATTTTTGTCGTCGACTTAGTGAATTCAAATATGAACATCTCCAAGATGACGTTAAAACTAAATTTCTGAAGTGGTTTCTCGAGAAGGTAATCCATATAATCTGTTAGGTATTTCCCTTTTCATTTAGTTATGCATTTACCTGATGAAGTAATGCATTATTCTCTATTTGTTAGTTATATTTGATGAAAGTACAAAATTCTCCTGAATTCCACCCAGAGTTGTATGCTCTTTCAATGGGTGCGGAAATAAATGCCTTTACTTACAGTGCTTGCATAGTCAACGGTGTTCGGTTTATGGTGCGTGGTCGTGACGTAGAACAAATAACGCAAAACTCCAGGGTTCTAGCAGAAGGAGTGAACCATGAGAAATACTATGGCCAAGTAGAAGAGATCATTGAGTTGTGTTATGGAAATGGGTATTTGTCACACCCCGACCAAAGGCGGCGGAACATGCCGAGGTGTAACGATTGTCCATAAGCACATGACACTAATTAAAGTGACAGTATTTAATAAACTCATTTCATTTCACAACATCGAAAATGTCACATAACAATTATCCATAAAATAACCATAAACAAGATATCACAAAATATGGCAAATTTGATATTGTTCATTTTTACTAATATCCTAAGGTCTTTGATGTCGTTTTCTTCAAATTCATAAATCAACCAAGATGCAAACCTGCAACATTTTATAAAATAAAGTTTGTCAACACAAAGGTTGGTGAGCAATTCATAAGTTTAATCATATTAGTATATAATAAAAATATCGACAAAACTTGCATACGAAACGATAAATAAAAGTGGTAATTTGGATAAATAGATATCGCTAAACACATTAGCGACACCTAGCTATAAGGGGATGCCAAATAGTCTAGGATTTTATAGTTATCGTTAATTGCATTACGTTAACGACACCTTGCTATAAGGGGATGCCAAATAGTCTAGGATTTTATAGTTCCACCAACCAAAAGCGATAAACACATAGGCATATAAGCATAGAACACCAAATCGAGCAATTATTTAGGTAAAGTATACAACTAAGTTTGTGGTTTAAGATTCAAATATAAAGCATTTTGTTGAATAAGTATGAAATGTCACCCCCGAAATAAAAGATGGAAAATGGGGTATGAAGTACTCACATTCAAGTAGTAAACTTGAAAGATGATAATTTGAAGATTTGTCGGAACGACAAGTTTAACGCAAAATGCCTAAAAAGAAAAGCATTCTTGAATTTAGAAAGGTTGTCTTGAAGGTCTTTAAACAAAATAAATGTTGAGAAATGTAAATAATTAAAGTTCAAGGTTTTAAAATGTAACTATTTAAGAATTTATAATAATAACCCTTTAAAAATGTCAGTTTGCTCGAAACCGGGTTAAAGTATCTAACCTTAATATTTACTCAACCTATTTTAAGTAATAAGATGGATAAAATGCAAGAATGCAAATCCCTTTGGAATAAAGATACTAAAACGGGTTTTTTTTATCGAGTGTTCCGGTTGTCGGTTCGGGTCTTGATAATTGGTCAAACCCAAAGTCAACTTTCCAAAATATTGAATGTTATGAGATAACTCAATAAAATTTAATAAGACTTAACCAAGTATGTAGTTCCATTGTTTTAGAACTAACAATGCACGTTAAGCGAGTGTTTGGTTTTGTCGGTCCAAACTTTGTTATGAGATCAAGTTGGATCCAACATTTCCAAGTACTTAAGAAAATATTTAAAAATCAATTTGTAACTATTTTTAAAGAAATATACAAGTCTTGATGGCTAAAAAAACACACTTGTATATCTTAAGCGAGTAAGAATCGGTTTGGTTTCCACATGTCCAAACACTAAAGAACTTGTATAATAATGTACAAATAAAAAAAATACTTTTAAGTTTTACAACCAAAAGTTAACAATAAAGTCTTTAAACAAGAGTTCGGTTTTCGGTTCGGATCGTGTTTTGGGTTAAGACCGAGGTAAGATTCTACAAACCCATAACCATAGAATTTGTAAAAATGATTTTAGAAACTTAGATCTAACAATAAGTATATTTAAACAATTATTTAACAAAACTAGTAACAAAGTTCGGTTTATGGTTTAGAGCTATTTACGGTTAAACCGAAGCATAGACTCTTAAAAACCCATAACCATGGAACTTGTAAACATGACCAACAAACTAAAATAAGCAAGATTAATATGTATGAACAAGTTATATAGATGTATATATATCAAGGACACGAAGTCCTCCATGAAGCCTTGCCTTATGAGGTCCGAAACCTCACCGACCGGAATCGGAGAAGTAACTACCAAAGGTAAACAAGGGGTGTATATTTTATATATGTTGCACAACCATAAACAAGTATTAATAAGACTACATAAACTAATTAAGATGAAAGACTAAAAACCTTCAAGAACACTTAAGAAGATAACCTTGAATCTTTGATGTTTGAGAGAGTTTTTTTTTTTTGAGTTGTAGCAAGGGAAAATGAAGAGGAAATGTGGTGTATATATAGGGTAATGTTGGTGGTCAAATATGGGTGTGAGACACAAGAGTTTTCATGCAAAATGGATCAAGACAAAAACACAAAACAACAAAAATAAATAACTAAATAAATAATAAATAAATAAAAATAAAAATACAGATAGGATGTTTTCAAGACCCAACAAGTGTGAAACAATATTGTAACATAAATCCATCATTTTGATTATAACATAAGCTTCGGTTTACAAATCGGGTCGGTTTACATAATAAACAAATACAAAAACAAATACAAACAAGACCCGAAATTGACGAATGTCACAATATTCAACTGTCCTATTTCGGTGCAAGTGGTTTGATACTAGAAGAGGTGTTAGACATGATAATAATATCACCAGTATCAACACAGAGCACGAATGAGACAAAGAAGATCAACTCATATTTGCTTCGCAAGTCAAACAAGTGTTTTACATTTAAGAACCTTGTTGAGGAAACCAAAATAATAACCACCGATGGGTTGTCGAGAATGTTAATCATTGAAAAATTTGGGATCTACCTACATTAAACGATGGCCGCATTGAAAGTGCTCAAAATGTTGACAATGACTTAGTAGAAGATCTTGACGTTGTTCATAACAATTCTTCATCTAATTGTTTACTTTCCATTGACTTTACTCAATACTTGTTAAACACGTCTTCTCATGTCACTGTGGGTGAGAAGTCAAGTGAAGTTAATATGCCAACGGTTACCGATAATACATTGTCTGATGACGAGAGTAATAATGACGAGGATGATTTTGAGTACGACACGGAGGGATCGGAGGCAGAGGGATCGGAGGCAGACACTGAAGAATCCGAGGGAGAGTTTGATTAAAATAATAGTTGCAATTTGTATTTGTATGTGGTTATAAGAAAACTTTGTATTTTTATGTAGCAATAGAAAACTTGAATCGTATTATATATTTGTATTGCATATCTTATAACTTTTCAGATCATGGCGGACGTCATGCCTCGAGGACATGGCGGCGATGGTGCCGAGGATCCGCCAACTCCAGGTGGTTTTCGGCGTGGTGTTCACGAGGAGGATGGTAAGGGTTACTATAATTTATTTATGTACTATATTTTATTCATTTATTATAAATACATATATTGTTATATTTATACATGTTGTGGCTAATAAATTTTAATTGTATTTGTAGCTTTACCTCCTCGACGTAAGGGATGAGGTCCTGCCAAAAATAAGAATTTGGCAACTGCATACAAGAAAAATGGGGGTCCTTTGTCTCTCATATTTGACAGGAGTGTTACATTCATTCCCATTGGTGATGTAGCCGACATATTTATTCGCAAAGTGGGAATATACATGGGGAGGAACATCGCCTTTGACAAGGAAAGTTGGGCGAATGTGTCTGAAGCGGAGAAAAATGCTTTGTTCGAGCATCTTGGTGTAAGTGATTTGTTAATTTAAATATTCTTCATTTAATTATTTGTCTTTTACTTAATTAACTAATTTCTTTTAATTGCTTCTAGCGATACTTCAATTTACAAGAGATAGAGCAAGATCCACAAAAAAATCTGTTAAAGGGTGGCATTGACTTTGTGATCTCAAAGCGATATAGAGATTGAAAAAGCAAAGCAAAAGGCCATTGTTGACGTGATGGCACTTTTGATAGTGAGGTGGAAGAGCATCAATACGTATGTATTTATTAAAGTATATTTTTCACATATATTTATTAAAGTATATTTTTCAAATATATTAATCATCTTTTGTGTTGTTGTAAAATATAGAATGAATTAAGGAGAGAGATCGAGGAGCAAACCGAGCCTAATAGCGAAGGCGAATTTGAAGAAACTGATGAGCCGATTTCAAATGCGGTCGGAATTTGAAAAAGTGTTGGGTCGTCGACGCGGGTGTACGAGAGGTATCGGGCCTAAACCTTCTATAGCCGCATCTTCAAGTGTTGCGGATCAATGTGATAAGGAGCCGACACCACAGCCATTCTTTACACCGGTAAATATATATATATATATATATTTATATATATATTATCTTGGTAATTTGGTTTAGGTAATTTTGACCCATACATGTTAGTAATTCATTATTCTTTTTTACTTATAGGCTCTGCTAGATCGAATTTTTAGCGACCTGGAGTTTCTAACTTGTATGTCACAACATAATGCCTCAGCCTCATCGAACAAGGTATCAAGGAATCATGGTGATCTATTCGACCAAGACGACATGGATGAGGAAGAGTGAGAGTATTTTGGATGATGTTTTATCTAGAAGATTGTTATGTTTAATACGGTTGTTTTCGTGTTTTATCTTAACTACTTAGACGATGTTTTATGTTTATGATATATGTGTATGAAATTTTTTGGATTTGTGTTGTTTTGAAAATCTGGAAATTAGCATGAAATGCAGGAAAACGGGTCAGGAAAGGAACCGAAAATAGAGCAATGTTGGACAGCATACCTGCTACTATTAGCGGCGACAAATAACTATTAGCGGCGACATTTGTCGCCGCTAAAACCCTGTGTATTAGCGGAAAAATATATTATTAGCGGCGACATGTGACTATTAGTGACAAATTATCAGCGACGATTTTCATAACTATTAGCGGCGACATATACGCAGTTTTCTTGTAGTGAACATTGAACATGTCTTCTTTCCACCTTCCACGTCAACGTCCATGGATTTACGAAGTATCCATTGCGGATGTTTTAAGTGATATGATAAATACAATCTCATTTTTGAATGTTTGAAGTTTCATGTTTTTAAACATTTTAAATAAATTAATAAATATATATTAAATACCTCTATATCTTGGTATTTAAATAAGATAAAATCATATATCTATAACAATGAGAAAAATAACAATGATTTTACACATATAATTCATCTTTATCTATTAGGTTATTGGATTTAAATACTCCTAACTTTCACTTATTAATTGTCTAGAAACACTTCCAACTAATGAAATGCTTACTACCACTCTCAACTTTCATCTTATTTTCTTCTGTTACCCTCAAACCATTTCAAAAAATGTCACATAATAAAGAATACTAAGTTTCACGTTAGCTCGGGGAGTGCCAGAAGAAGATACGGTGAAGGTTGAGAGTGGTGGTAAGCATTTCGTTAGTTGAGAGCATTCCCGGTCAACAAGTAAAGTTTGAAGTATTTAAATCCAATAAATTTTATCTATTTATATAAATGTATTAGAATATATATAAACATGTCACTATTAAGGTTTTGGTAATTTATGAAGTAATACTACTTAAGAATAAGAAAAGTTATGAAAATGAACAGCTATATATGCAATTATCAAAATGAATAATGATCAAACAATAAGACCTTCCACATCAAGGGTATTCATGGATTATGTGAAGGAGATTTGTAAGAAGGAGAAGACAAATATTATGGAGGTTGAGGTAGATGTAATCCATCCTTAAGGATCCTTTATCATGGATGGTAAAAAATGATAGTTGGTGGGTCCATTTCTTTTTCATCTTTTTTCTTTCTTTCTTTCTTTCTTTGTCCTTTTCTTGAACTTGAATTTTTAATAATCTACAAAAACAAATTAATTAAATTACAATAAGTCCCCACTTTGGAGTTGTAGGTGCAAACAACAATATCAATATCCTCAATCAGTCCTCGCTATTTAATCAAATATTAGAAGGGACTCACCAGAGTGTAACTTCATAGTCAATGGGAATGTGTATATTAAAGGTTCTTATCTTGCCGATGGTATTTATCCAGAATAGGCTACACTAGTAAGGAGTTGCACATATCCATCGGAAAATAACTTGAAAATGAAGTTTTTCAAGAAACGCCAAGAGTCTGCAAGGAAAGATGTTGAGAGAGCCTTCGGTTTCTTTCAAGCTAGGTGGGGAGTTATACGTGGCCTATCAAGAACTTCTTCCATCTCGTTATTAGGTGATACAATGCATGCATGCGTTATACTACATAATATGATAATGGAGGATGAAGGCCATGCTATAATTAACTGGGAAAGCAACGAGAATGATCCTGAACCAATTATCTACCACCAATGAGCACCACCACAATTTCAAACACGTATATAAAGGTTTCATAATTTACGTAACCAAGAGGCTCACCAAGCAATATGTAACGATCTAGTGGAGCATATTTGGGCGAATAACCATTAGTTATATGGAAAATTGGAAATAAATATCCCACCTTTTATGATTGGCTGATAATAATCTCACCTTTAAAAATCACTAGCAATAGTCCCACCTTTTAACTATTTTTGTCTCACTGGTCCTACGTTAAAAAATACTTAACGTCGTTATGTTTTTTCCCTAGTTTCAAACCGATGTTTTAGGGCTTTTGATCGGAAGAACGATATGAGTCGATTGACGTAAAACTTATTTCGAAACGGTAATTCAAATGGCTTGATTTTTGTTAACTGGAAATTCAAGCACCCGAATTGAAACATTGTTTCGTCGTTTGTATCACCATTTCGAGATAAGTTTTACATCGATCGACTCGTATCATTCTTCCGATCAAAAGCCCTAAAACATCGGTTTGAAACTAGGGAAAAAGCATAACGACATTAAGTATTTTTTAACGGAGGACCACTGAGACAAAAATAGTTAAAAGGTGGGACCATTCGTAGTGATTTTTAAATGTGGGATTATTATCGGCCACTACGCAAAAGGTAGGATTATTTATTTTCAATTTTCCTAGTTATATTTTTGTCAACTTTATATTGTATTTTTTATTTTATTGTATTCTTGGTATTTTTATTTAATTTAATGCAATTTTATTTGTATTTATTTTTATTTTATAAAATTGTTTGTTAAATAAATTTCATATAAATAATAAGATTAAAAATATAAAGTTATTGGTGATGTGAAAATTATGAGGATGCTTGTATGAAGAATGAATATGTTATTGCTATAGGTAAAATGTGTTTGTGGAAAGAATGAATGAAAAGCTTATGTGGCATGCTGACTAGGCTGTTTGTGGAAAAAATTTTCATGAACCGTTGCGGACAGTTTAAGACCTTCCGCATCAGGGCTATCCATAGCTTATGTGGAAGAAATTTGTGAGAATGATGAAAAATACAGGTATTGTGGAGGTTAAGGTGGAGGCCATCCATCCTTGAAGATCTTTTATTATGGATGGTGAAGAATGGTGGTTTGTGGGTCATCCATATTGGTGACGTGGAAATTATGAGGTTGTTTATGTGAAGAATGAATATGTTAGACTGTCTGCCTTAGTTCAGAGTAATTTTTTCTACAAACAGCCTAGTCAGCGTGCTACATCAACTTTCCATTCATTTTTTCACAAACACTTTTACCTACATCAATAATATATTCATTCTTTCCACAAATAGCCTCATACTTTCCACATCATCAATATGAAGGACCCACAAATCACTATCCTTCATCATCAATGATAAAGGATCTTCAAGGATGGATGACCTCCACCTCAACCTCCACAACACTTGCGTTTTCCATACTTCTCACAAATCTCCTCAACATAAGCTACGGATGACCCTGATGTGGAAGGCCTTATTGTTGTAGGTAAAATGTGTTTATGGAAAAAATGAATGGAAAGTTGATGTGGCATGCTGACTAGGCTGTTTATGAAGAAAATTTCCCTTAACTGATGCAGACAGTCTAATATTTTTCTGCAACCATTCATTATTCTTGTGCAATGAGCCACAATCAAAAGCGATTTTCGCTAAGACCTTCCGCATCAGGGCCATCCATAGCTTATGTGGAGGAGATTTGTGAGAACGATGGAAAAAGAAAGTGTTGTAAAGGTTGAGATAGAGGCTATCTATCCTTGAAGATCCTTTATCATGGATGATGAAGGATAGTGATTTGCATGGCCGGTTGGAGGGTAGGGCCGGTCGGACCGTCTGCCGGGGCACGTAATTTTTAGGGGCCAAAAGTTTTTGTATCTACATTTTTTATATATACATTTAAAAATATAAAACTTATAAAATATGAATTGCTTTTTACCATCTTATAATTTTTGGGCCCGAAATTCTTTTTTATCCATAATCTATTTAGTCAAGTTTAAATTATTGGGCCTAAACTAAAACTCAAAACTAAAAATTAAATGAAAACCTGATGCAAAATAAATGAAATAGCGGTTTATTGAAATTTCTCTTTGGTACCTTCCTTCTTTGCAAGTGCTAAACAACGGCCAAACCAGCCGGCCACCACTGTTGGTTCGTTGTTAACCACCAGGCCCCTCTTCGGTTTACCAAGCTAGCCACCAATTACATTATATATTTCGTTACTTGTTAAGGCTATTGGCCTTTTTCTAATGTTAATAGAGTTTCACGAATCCATTGGTTAATCGTTAATTATTACGGTATTTGACTTTATGATATATTTTTCTATGTTTATTGTTATAACATTAAGCCTCATTTAAAAAAATTACATTATATATTTCGTTACTTGTTAAGGCTATTGGCCTTTTTATTTCGGTTCGGCCGAGGTATTTAAATTCTCGGAGACAGCCCTGGTGATTTATTGTTGTAGGTAAAAGTGTTTGCGGAAAAATGAATAGAAAATCGATGTGGCACGCTGACTAGGCTGCTTGTGGAAAAAATTACTGTGACTAATGCAGACAGTCTAAAGGAGTCATTAACAAACGTAATTTTCATTAAATGAGTCGTCGCCTGGTGTAGCTTTTTGTCCAGCAAGGTCATGTGTCTTGATCTAGTTCATCCACTCTATAGGCGTAAAATTCTTTTATCTTGCCAAATAATGTCATGTGTAATTTGTTTATGGTTAACAAAGCTAATGCGTGTGATTATAAATAATTTAGTCAATATTCATTTTGGTTTTATGATTGTTTTTTTTCTTTTTAAACGGTGGATATATAAAGCACCGACTAGGATAAAACTAGCCGGGCAAAAATAAGGAAGTAAAATTACATGACTAAAAGAGGGTTCTTCAACCACTCTAACCAATTAACTTTACACTTACGAAGTAAGTAACATCATCAAACAACAGCGCATACTTCATACGTCTTTTCAAGAAAACAATATCATTTCGAAGCTTCCAAATTGCCTACCAAGCGACGCCATATATAATCGCACCCACAATTGCTTTCTTGAGCGCGCTTAAAGACAAGTTCTCAACCCACTCCATGATATCAGTTGGGAATCGCAAAACTGGCAACTTTGCATCAAGTCCCCTTTCAATCAAATCCCAAATCTTCTTATCCAGGACGCACTCTCCAAAAACATGAATAACGGATTCTGAACCATCGTTACACAAGGGGAAAATAGTTGATCGAATATCTATTCCCTTAGTGGCCAAATTTGTCCTAGTTGGCAAAATGATTTCCCACAACCCTCCACCTGCAAATAATGATTATTCGAGGAAAACAAGGGAATCAATTGGTTTTCCTTGAAGCACTAGGGAGTGCACTGTTATCAATTCTCTCTTGAATACCCTTAACCGAGAATTCAAACATCCCTTGCAACGACTAAACCCATTGATCATTACCATTTGAAAGCGAGCATCTATTAATCAGATCATTTATTTCTAGAAACTGAGTAATTTAGGCACCCCCTCGGAGATCCCTACGCCAATCCCACGACTCTCCCCTTACCCTTTGTACCACCAAACAATTCTTTACCATTTCTAACGTGTATAACCTTGGAAACTTCTCAGCTAAACATAGGGTATCGCACCAAGGATGATTTTAAAACAACGTGTCATTTCCACTACCGATTTGTTTTTTAATCTAATTGAGAGGTATGATACCGGAGACATTAAGCTTCGAAAATGATTTTAACATTCTCTGCCAAACATTGTTGCCTTTAAAAGAAGAAAACAAACCTCTTTCCGAATCATACAAAGAGGAAATACTTTTCACCCAAATAGCATTCGGTTTGTTCACAAACCTCCATCTCCACTTTTGCAAAAGAGCATTGTTAAAACGACCCAATGCCTAAACCACCTTTTTCAATAGAAGCCAAAACCAACTTCCAAGGGGCCCAGTGCATTTTTTTTTCCGCTTAACTACCACCCCAAAAAAACCTGGACCGAATTTGTCCCAAGCGTTTCAAGACACCCAATGGAGCTAGAAAAATAAAAATATAATAAATGCCTAAAGCACCAAGGATCGTTATTATCAACAAAAATCTAACTCTAATAGAAAGAAGTGATGCTTTCCAAGAAGTCAATCTAGATTCAAATCTATCGTAACAACTTTCCAACTTCTAGAGTTTGCCATATTTAGACCAATCGGCATCCCCAAGTATAAAAATGGTAATCTCCCTGGTTTACTTCCCATCACTGAAGCATGCACAACGACATCATCGTAATCCGCACGCACCCAATAGAGATTTGACTTTTGTAGGTTAATTTTTAAACCCAAGGCAATGAAGAAGCACTTCAAAATACATATCACTGTTCGGATATTTGATATTGACCATTCCACACAAAATACCATATCATCCGCATAGAACAAATGAGATAGATAAACACCATCTGCACCCACTCCCAACTCCTAAAATAAACTTGTTCTAATATAATCCTCTATCATGGCATTCAACCCCTCCATAGCCAAAATAAAAGGGAATGGTGAGATCGGATCACCTTGTCTAAAACCCCTATCCATATCGAATTCGTCCGTAGGACTACCATTCACCAATAATGTGACATCCGCGACAAAATCGAATATGCCTTAGTATTCGTTTATCGAATAAGCGATTAACCGCTTATTGCGTAGCAAACGAACGAATAACCGAAAGGGTCTGGTTATGAACCGGATATCCCCGGGAGGGGGGCATCTATAAGTGATATAATTCGATTATAAGCAAACATATTATTATTATTATGGCCTTAGTATGATAGTAAACTTGTTAAACTAAAACAAGTTCGTTTAACGACCCGCTATGGATTTTAACGCGAAAGATAGTTCCAAAACAAGCACTGTATCATCCGTCAAGCCGAAAAAGATTTACCACCAACTTGTTGGGGATATTTTAAGCGATCCGTTAAAATATTTTCAATTTTTACAAACAAATGGTATGTTTTTCTAAAATTACAATAAATTAGCCGAAAAACACTCGTTTTTGCACTGTTTGTCGTACCCGATAAAATTTTCGCGCCAAAAACCGAACCCGAAATAAATTTGGAGTCTGGATTTCACTTCCGATCACGATAAACGAGGTATTTGGATCAAAGTGGGGCCCATGGAGGGACCCTCCATTTGCAGCCGCTAGGGGAACCCCCCCCCCCCCCCACAAGTTTTCTTTTTTTTATATATGAGATATTTTGGCCATAAACCCAATCCCTTGCACCTGCTCTTGCTGTTCCTTAACATCCCCATCCGTAACACAAGGTAAAAACCTTGATTTTGATCTTTTTACAATTGATTAAACATGGTTTAAGCATAAGGATGATGGTTTGATTAGTAAAAATCATTATTAACGATGTAAAACTCTTTAAAATCATACCAAAATATATTTTGATGGTAAACCTGGTTGGAAATCAGAATCATAATCTTTTTTGGTATAGAAACGGATTGGGACCATATCATTGAATCTCTGTCCAAATTTGGTAATTTTTCGACCATCCGAGAATTAAAGAAAAGAATTTATTACCGAATTAGAACATTTACTTGGGAAAAATAGTTAAAATGCTTGAAAAATTATGAAATTTTTTGCAGAACTCAGATTTGAGATATTAAGATCACATATAAAATTTGGGGTCATTTGAAAAACCCTAAGTATGTTTTGTGCGTTCACGTCCATTTGAATTTTCAAGGTCGTTTTGGCTCGAAAATGATATTTGAAATAATTGTTAGATTCTGGAATTGCTATAGGTTATTTTGGGAAGTGTTTTGGTCACTCAGGAATTTTGGCGGATTTTTCGAAAATCATTCGGTATAAACGGATGATTTTTGGGCTAAATATAGCATATAAAATGATTTTTTATAAATTTATAAATCAGTAAATAATTCAAGAAATATTCTTATAAAAATATACATATTTTATTTGATAAGTGTCTAAATTTTCATGACCTAATGATTAACGGATAATTAATTATGCTAATTTGAAAATTAAACAAATTCAATTCTGACGACAACCAGCAAGTTCGTGATTAACGAACCTGTTGGAATATCAGAACCTCAAAAACAATCAAAAAGCATATTTTCGGATTAACTATGTGAAAACGAACTTTTTTGTGAGAAATCCTGACAATTTGGATGAATTGTGCGCGTTTTTCTCCAAATCAAACTGAATAAACGGAAACAAGCCCCGCTGGTGAAAGTGTGAAACGGGGAAACTGAGCCAAGTTCGATTTTAAACATTAGACATTGAACGACATCACAATGTAAGCCTATTGACGCTTTCTGGGCGTGACAGCTATACCCAAACTAGATATACAGCCCATCTTAGTATAAAGATTATAATAATATTAAAATGTTAATATTATTATAATATTGAGTTTAGGGACTAAGTGATAGCAAGGGAAACAAACCCCGAGCTGACCTTGCACTAAGTGCCTACAAAACCTTGAGTTTCACGACCCTTCTTTTCAAACTGTTTATGAACGTTTTGGGGTGAAAAGCATAGTTACATACGTTATCTATCTGGAAATGGTTGAGGATATAAATCACCTAAACGTTACATACAAAAAGTCCCTACAAACATAACGATTGATTACGTGCGAATGAATGGTGAATAGTATTTTTGAATGATAAATTAAGTGGACATGGTACGAATACCAAAACATAATGAAGTCACACATGACAACACGTTTATACAAATACGCTGTGTACTGTTAAACATAACAAGCTGGGAAATAACGTGGTTTGTAATGGTCATTGGTGAATAACGTGGTATGTAACGACCATGAGAATAACGTGGGCAGTGGAGGCCACGAGGATATTGTGGGCTGAAGGGGGGTCACAGCGTTTGGTGATACATGATAAATACTATATATGTGCATAAATATGTATGTATGTATGTCTATATACACGCTATGTGAATAGACGTAGAAAATAATATGGTGTAGGAAATACTAATTATTTGTGTATACACTGTGTAATGTTAGATTTCACGTGGAACCGTTGTGGGCGGAAGGGGGGCCACAGTGGTTGATGTTACGGAGAATCGTTGTGGGCGGAAGGGGGGCCACAGTGGTCGATTTTATGTCGAACTGTTGTGGGAGGATGCGGGTCCATAGTGGTTGATTAAACACGGAAATTGGAAACACGTAGCACGAACAAACAATCACGATTTTATCGTAATTTCGAATTTATATTATAAACTTATATGCATGCATATGTACACATAGAGACACGACTGCACATATATACAAACGTAAATACAATTTTTACATATGCGTGTACATGCAAACTACGACTGTGTGGTACGCAGAACTGATTTCGTTAAAACTTATGAAACTCACCAACTATTCGTAGTTGACCTTTTCTTTAAACATGCTTTTTAGGTAATCAGAAAGGTGGAGTAGATTGATTATGTGTTACTTGTTGGATTGTGATCGATGCTATGAGCATTTGAGTTAGATGTAAAGTAATTGAAGAGCTAGTTTTTGTTGTATCACGTAGTTTGTAAAAGATGTTAGAACGATGTAATATATTGTAAATTAGTTAGTAATGTTTCTTTATGAACAATATATATGATACCAGTTGTATCTGTTGCATTTCCGTTTTACGTTTCCGCAAATCGCTTAACGGGGTGTGACAAATAATGAAAATCTTGACGGCTGTAAACAAGCCATAATCCACCCTATCCACTTATCACCAAAACCCATAAAGCCCATGATAGTCTTTTAGTATTCCCAAAAAATGGAGTTATAAGCTTTCTCAAAATTAGAGATTAGCAAAAGTTGGTATGGTATCGATTGGTACCGGTACCGATGGGCACCGTTAGTACCTAATCTGTACCAAGGTTTTGAGTTTTCAGGACCGGTATCAGTACGGTGCCGGTATTTCTTGAATTTTACCTTAAATACCGGTACCGTCCCGACACCGGTACCGAACCAAACATTTCGGTACCGGTACCGGTACCAAAAATTTGCGATTTTCAAGAACGGGATTTTCGATACCGATACGGTACCAAGCTCATCCCTACTAAAAATCAACTTTAAAGATCATTAATTTTTTTTTCCGTTTCTTGTACCAATCCACCGGTTTTATGATTGTTTTGACATTCAACTTATTCATTTTCTTAATTTCCTATCATGAAATTTGTAAGGTGGTATTTAACCTTAGAAAACCTTGATTAGTTGGTTAGAATAGAGTTATTATATTTAACCTTAGAAAAACTTTGGTTAGAATAGACTTATTAGTCTAGTAAGTTTCTGATATTAATTTTTACTATTATAAAAGAGAAGAGATACTAAATATTATATAAATATAAAAGGTTCGGCATTTAAAGATAATAAGAATGGGTTATGATTAATAGTTTGATTAAGGGGTGAGGTGAGTTGTATACTTGTATCCCTCTTGCCCACGACATATTCCACATTATGGCTAATAATATTAAGATTGGAATTAATGGTTTAACCAATCTTTCAAAACCGGGTATTTGGCTAAACCAGAAGCCGAAGGCCCACCAGTTAACTTAACCATGACTGAACCGCTAGTGATTAAACCGGTTAATTTACCAAAGGAACCGTCGGATAACTTTACCACCAATTAATATTTGTTGAGTAAATGATAGGTCCGAGGTTACAAATAGTTTTCATAGAAAATAAATTTATCTGAATAAAATAATCCGTAAACTGTATATTAACTTAGCAAATTTTATAACACCTATGCATTTTCATGCATGCAATCGCTAGTCTTTTATACTCGTATTTAATAAAGTTCGTGTATTAGTTCACCATCTGTAATATTATGAAATCATATATTATTTATTACTATTTAGTAACATATTATCATATGCACAATTACATGATTCTATGTTCATTTCATCATATACATGCTTAATCGTTAACGTGACACGTTTAACCGGGAATGCCTAGATTTAATATTTGTCATTGTTAATTTTATCCTAAAGTAATTTTATTTGTATCCTTAATTCAAATTAAGAAGAACCCTCTATAATATTCTATTCTTGATCTCCAAGATTTGCCTTATCCAAATTTTGAATTCAAGTCCTAGTCAAATTCTATCTCTAATCCATCCTAATCTCTTCTCTAAACACCTCTATAAATAGAACTCCATAGCATACTCAAAATTCATTCCAAACCTGCATAATCCAAAGCCACAAGGCTGCAAAGTCGTGGATCTCATCCTCTTAAAGATTCACAAGTCGTTTTCTTCCTCGTAAGTTCTGATATTCGTTTAATATTTTGTTCTTTCATTCTGCAGAAAAACCTTTTATTTCAACGCTTAGATCTCGGTCATAATATATCCAAATCACGAATTTCAAAATCCTAAATTGGTTCTTTATGTGTCTAGTATCTCTGTAATTTTTGGTGTAAAATTTTATAAACTTTAAGAATGTTTTTATTATTTTTCTTTAACAAAGGGTATTGCTGAAAATCCTGATAGATAACTTTAGCCTCAAAACTAATGTCATAACTCACTCATGTTTACGAATTATGACCCAATTTTTGGATATATTGTAGACCTTTGAATTATAAAAATTATCCAACCTGAATCCCTTAATTTGTTAAATTATAGATTTTTAGTGATTTTTCTACTAAACTGACTCAGAATCAGACCCCTCGGTAGTCAATGAATTTTATACTTTTTTAATAAACACTTAAATCTTATATATATATGTGTGTGTGTGTGTGTGTGTGTGTGTGTGTGTGTTAAATAACTCATACGGTTACAAGATATAAAATTTTCGTAATCTAACTCAAAGGTTTACTATTTTTAAAAATTCTTGTCTTGAACAGCAAGCAACCTATTCTTTTCTTGAAAAGATAATCTAAAACCCTAAACCATAAAGTTATCACTTGAAACCTTAAAATCCAATTGTACTTCCAAACAAACACCAAATCTATAGATATTCAACCAAGGGTTCTGTCACCAAGGCTAGGGCCTAACAAAAAACCAAGTGGCGTGTCTGGGCGTGAATGGACCCACTTACCTTTTCCTAGGAACCTGAGGTCATAGATTCTATTCCACCGAAATAGGGTAACATTCTAATAACAACTTTCTTGATCATTAGGGCTCTAAACAAAAGCGTTGCAAGTCTCAATTCATCAACAAAAGTGAGTTCATAGCCCCTTTTCATGCTTTTAAATGTTTTATACTTTGGGGTGGAAACATGCAACTTATTTATTCTATGTTTAATACATGCTATTTGATTCAAGCTTTGTTTCATAATATTCGTTATGTGTAATCATTACAAGTGTATACTTAATTGCATTGACAACCATTAACTTGTTAAGCCCGTGGTAGTATGATGATAGATCTATTGACCCAACCCGCCCACTCAGGCCTCAGGTAGAGGCTTGTGTGTTCAGAATCCGACGATCAATAAATATTAAACATAATAGTCTAATCGTGGATTAGACGACTACCTAAACGTGTCAGAGGTTTGGTTGTAATCACAAAAGTATACAAGTAATTTAACACATATAGAATGCTTTTAACTTAAAACTTATTTTATTAAAACCTATGTTCTCACCAACTATTTTTAGTTGACACTCTCGCATGTTTTTCAGGTATTCAAAATTTGTTTGTTGAAGATTACTTGGTGCAAGATATAGGATTGCATAATTGGACCTAGATTACTATAAAAAAATTTATTGTATCTCTGTATTGCTTAATATTGAATTGAATTAAACAACTTTTGTAACACGTAGTATCATGTGCTACGAGCAATTACCGTCTCACCTGGACGTATTCCGCCGTCGGTTGGGGTGTGACAATATTCAAAAAAACATGATTAAAAAATATTAAAAATGATAAGATATAAAATAACGATAACTTTAATATCTATCAATTATGTAAATATTTTCTCATGAATTTACTATTTTAGGTTTGTGAGATTTATTTGATAAAATAAAAAACAGTTTAATAATGCAGCACATGGCTGGAAAATCTATCTATTTGTATTTAACTAGAAAGCAGTCCCCGCGTGTTGCGGCGGGGTTGAGATGCCCATTGACCAACGTTGTAATTCGAATAGATGGTACAAAACAGATGAATCATCAATTTATTGTCTAGATAATCAAGCAATTTCTTACACTAAACCAAGCAAAATGAAGAAGAGGCACATAACAACTACCAAAAGTTGGATGCTGCTGCAATTTGTACATTCAATATTTCCTAAACCATGGGAGTGTGACAAAAAAAGGTACAAAAAATACTGCCATTTTTGGTGTTAAGTGGCATGTTGAGTAATCACCTAGTTACGTTGGTGGTGTTAAGTGGCATGTTTTATGTTTAACATAATTTCAACTGTGATGCATTAATATACATATCATTCAAACCAAAACTTAAAAAAGTAAGTTCGAAAAAATGAACAAAATTAGATCAAATTTTTAACATAAGTATTTACAGAAAAACATATGCTTAATAGACAGCTTAAAATCAATAAAAGCATTCCTTTAATAACACAGAATAAGCAGGTAAAAACAAGAAAAAAGACAGAGGAGTTACCTCTGGCGTACAATGGAAATAAACGAACCACGAAGACGATTAAGAGGAAAATCCGCCTACTAACCTTCAGATCTTGAACTTTTGAGCCCTATCAAGATCAATTGACAACTCATAATGTACCGAAGATGTAAAAGGAGCAGGGGCGGCAACTGTCAATGATTAGGTGTGGGTGTATACGTTAAAAGAAAGAAGACAACGTCTTCTTTGGATGAAATACAGACACGTGTTCACACTGGTACAAACAAATAGAGCATCTTGTACAACCCACTAATTACAAAACCTAATGTACAACTCACAATGCAGAACGTACAACCTGTTATGCAACACAAAGTTGCAAATTGTATATAAATATAATAACTAGAAAGCAGTCCCCGCACGTTGCGGCGGGGTTGAGATGGCCATTGACCAACATTATGATTCGAATAGATGGTACAAAACAGATGAATCATCAATTTGTTGTCTAGATAATCAAGCAATTTCTTACACTAAACCAAGCAAAAGGAAAAAGAGGCACATAACAACTACCAAAAGTCGGATGCTGCTGTAATTTGTATATTCAATATTTCCTAAACCATTGGAGTGTGACAAAAAAAGGTACAAAAAATACTGCCATTTGTGGTGTTAAGTGGCATGTTGAGTAATCACCTAGTTACGTTGGTGGTGTCGACAGGTGGATTGTAGAGCCACCCTTTAGTGTCGTAATTCGAGTTAAAACGTGTGCGTTTATGTATAAATTCAAGGATTTGGATTACTACACTATGTTGTGTTAACACAGGTACAAATGAGGAGAAAAGGTTGCTCGAGTGTGTTCAGATGAAAAGGAACAAGAGAGTCAATGCGGGAAGTCAACAACCAAGAATTGATAAAGAAAAATGAAATTTTGAACTGGGTCTATAGTAGCTTACGGTAGCCACCACCGTAAGCTACGCTAGTGGTCTGCCGTAAAAAGCCACCATAAACAGACACTTTCCACCATAAGAACTTCAGGGCAACCGTAGCTTACGGTAGCCACCGTAGCTTACTGTAGCCTCAGCATTTTAATGTCAGTTACAACTCGAAAAAATGGGTTTTAAAGGACTTTTGGGTTCCATTCTTGGATGTTCCGAACTAGACAATTGCTGTGGGTGATTTTGGTGCCTTGGAGCAATATTTTGGGTGTTTCTAATTGAAGATTAACATCATAATCTTTGATTGAATTGGATTAAACATTGGATTGATGAAACCAATCATGTGTGGCTAAACCCTTTGGTGTTTCTCTTGGATGTAAGGTTATTCACAATACATTTATGTTTATTTTTCTTGAATTTGGATTGGTTATCTAATTGTTGAGGTTAGTATAACTATCTATTTAGTTGTAATTGGTTTATTTTTGCGCGGCTTGTCTTTGACCTCGTGTGAAATTTTGGCGCCGTTGCCGGGGAGAAGTGCGCAACGTGTGTTATTTTTGTAGTTTTTGTTTAAATTGTTATTGTCAGTTTTACGCAGGTTGTGCTAGTGTGCAGGTACTTACAGGTTTATGCATACACGACACTCTCGGTCGTCATCACCGTTAGCATTTGATCCTGAAATCGAGAGAACTTTTCGTCAGAACCGGATTCTACAAAGGGAAAACAAGATTATTGGATCACCAAGCACACAAGGTCGAACAACTGACACCACAATCATGGCTTCGAAACAAACTTTACCGCCAATACCGCCACCCATCAATGCTGAAAATCCATCATCCACTGAACCCATTACAACTACAATCTCTACAAGTGTACCGACTTCAACCGTGTTCAGTTTTCAACCACCACCTAACCTTCCACCCTTGACCACTTTCATGCCTATTCAAAGACAATCATCAAACTCACCACAACAATCATACTTCACCGGGTTAGAGATCAGGCCCGTATTTAATTGGTGGGTCACGGTATGGTGATGGCAATGAAGTGTATGAAGAATTTGAAGAAGGATATGCAAGTGGGGTTGATGGGAATCAATTGAGGGTGCAAGGGCAGTTTGGGTATGGATCCGAACTTCAACCGCAACAACAAGTGCAACAATGGGGTGGCCCGAATGTCAATCAAGTACAACAACCACAACCATTGCAACAAGTTCCACAACAACCCCAATACCAACAACCTCAATTTCAACAACAAAATCCTCAACTGCAATTTCAACAATGTAAGACCCCGAACCCCGGGAACCCTACAGTTGATATTCATCCATCATACTTATGAAAATACTTAAACTTGAAAACAGTTCATTCCATTATAATAAACATCTCAGAGTATAGTTCAGCGGAAACCCATAATTAATAAAACAAGTTCCTGAAACCTGGGAGTTATGCCCAAAACCAATTTAAATGTATTTAAATAAATATTGAAACGCAAATGTTTATTATTATTGAAACATCCGACTAAGCATGCCCTCCACCGTCCAAGTAGCTTCGTGCACGTCCAAGCGGTAATGCATCCATCTCTTAACTTGAAACTCACACTGTTGGTGCATAAATGTCAGTAGTTCATAGTCTAGTGTCTGTAATCGAGTCTGTAATGTTATTTATGTTTTTGTTCAAGCGAAGTTGTCAACAAGTTCGCCTAGGCGAACTTGTTGAACAAGCGAAGTTATGGACAACTTCGCCTGAGGCGAAGTTGTCGTGTATTTATATTAGATGTTACGGCTTGTTTAAGGGAGATTGGTTTAGGTTGTTCGAGTGTTCGGTTGTTTGGTTATTCAGCTGTAACGTGCCTGTAACTGTGATATTCGTCACGTGTGTTTGAGCTAATATATAACGTGTGTTTGACGTGTGTTCATGTGATTTGTGTTCTACGTCCGTAACGATCTACCCAGGGATTCCGCACCTGTGTATATCGAGATATCTCGTGAGATCCGTCCAGGGAACCTACAATTGGTATCAGAGCTTTTGCTCGATTGTGTGGTTCGGGATATTCACGCGGGTGTAGAATTCGTCCCGTTTCGACTTTTCGCGGGACGTGTTTTCGGTGTTTTTGCTCATTCTAACCTCCTACCAGTGTGTTCAAGCCTTTAAACCGTCAAAAACCTCGTTAAAATCCGTTTTACAGATCTGCAGAAACTATGTTGTTCGTCAGGCGAAGTTGTTGTTCATCAGGCGAAGTTGCCGTCAGGATACGTAGGGTTTCGGCGAAGATATAAGGAGAGGCGAAGTTATTCACAACTTCGCCTACTTTTTCAAGTTCGCCTAACTCAGCGAAGTTCTCTTCAAGTTCGCCTACTTCATAAGTTCGCTCACCCTAAGCGAAGTTATTCTCAACTTCGCCCAGTCACGCGAATTTAAGAAAGATACAGCGAAGTTTCTTCTCTTCAAGAAGGATGTCGTCGATCAACATCTCGGAGCTTGTAAAAATGGAAGTTGAAGCGGGGTCAGCTACAAAGGCCCCAAGGTTGCTGAAGGGAACCGATTTTATCGCATGGAAGGATCGGTTCATCCAATATGTAAAGTACCAGGATGCGAAAATATGGGTGTGCATCCAAGATGGCTATATTCCACCTGTAATGGAGTACGAAGGTAGGGACCAGATCAAAAAAACAGTAAGATGGAAGAGGAAGAGAAGAAGATGTATGAGGCCGAGAGCAAGGCCCATGCTGCAATCACAATGGCTCTTCCACAGGAGATCCTCCATACATTCAGAAAATACACATCAGCTAGAGAGCTTTGGGAAGCTCTTGAGAACAGATTTGAAGGGAATGTAGGAATTCGAGCTTCAAAAATCAAATTGCTCAAAACTCAGTTTTCCGTCTTCAAATTTTTGAAGAACGAATCTCTAGATGATATTATCACCCGATATTATCATCTAATGACTGAGCTGAGCAACTATTCTATTTCCTACCGAGAAGAAGAAATAGTTGAGAAGCTTCTCGATGTCCTCCCACCAAAATGGGAGATGTATACTGTACTGATGAGGGAAGACAAGGACTTCCCTACTTATGATCTTGAAACCACTGTCAACAAGCTCAGAACTTTTGAGCTTAATATGGTAAGAAAAGAAACATCTATGGATCAGGT
The DNA here is from genome assembly GCF_021521415.1 of Bidens hawaiensis. Taxonomy (NCBI): domain Eukaryota; kingdom Viridiplantae; phylum Streptophyta; class Magnoliopsida; order Asterales; family Asteraceae; genus Bidens; species Bidens hawaiensis. The sequence goes on from NW_027498075.1 coordinate 57,432, forward strand.
TCAAGATCCAGGCATGTACGGTGCTAAAGTAAACTCCAATTCAAGTTCAAAGACTGATTCTGCCGCCTACTACACGAAGGGCGAGTCGGGTGCCAAGTCTTCACAGGAGGGGCATGTGTCAGTAAACTCAAATGGGGATGTTTGCTTTGTAGCCGGTGGATCAAGTGGTACTAAACAGATAGCAAGCCAGAGTAGTGGCTCTTCAAGTTCTTCAAGCAATAACTACTCTAAGATGCCAATGAGCGTTAAATCTGCTGAAGAGCAGTTTGGCCTCTATGCTTCGTTTATTGCTTCATATGAGAACTATATCCAAGGGAAGGTTGTTGATCCAGCGATGCTGGATGAAGACTATGACCAAATAGATGCTGATGATATGGAAGAGATGGATCTACAATGGCAGATGGCCATGATTGTGAGGAGGGTGAAGAGGTTTATGAGGAAGACAGGGAGAAAGTTTGTTGGTGGCAGGCCTGGGTTCGACAAGACTAAGGTGAGGTGCTATAACTGTCAACAAAACGGCCACTTTGCTAAAGAGTGCAGAAACGAGAGAGTTGAACGTGGTCAAGGCAGGTCTGCACAGTACAATGGGAGTAGTAAAGATTTCAGTGCCATGATGTCTAGAGAAGCAGGTGAATACAACTGGAACCTGCATTCGGATGAAACTTTTGAGCAGGCAAATATGGCTAAGGTTGAGAATGAAGAATGTGAGAAGGTCACCGGAGAAGTGAAAGCTACTGGAGAGGAAAAAGCTTTCATGGCAGATCTCAAGGACCAGTCCTCCGAGGTATGTTCTAAACCTATATGTACTAAATGTGAGAACTTGTCTGAGCAACTTGCTACCATAACTGATCAGTATGTTCGTTTAGATTCTGAATTTAAAACTCTTAAAGAAGATCATCACTTTATGAAAGCAAGAGAGAACAGTTACAAAATTAAAATAAAAGCGTGTGAAAAAGATGTTAAAAGCTTAAATACAAAACTTGCTGAAAAAATTGAAGTGATAGATCTAAGTTATGAGGTTTTGGAAGAAAAGACCAAACTTATTGCTGAACGAGAAAAACAGATTGCTGACCACCAGGTGAAAGTGGTGGAACTGAACCGAAAACTTGAGCAGTTCAGAAATTCCTCAGCTATTCTTGATCACCTTGTTAGTGATCAAGGTACCTCTGCGAAGAGGGGAGGAATTGGTTATCACGAGGTTCCACCACCTTATAACCACAATTATACTTATAACCCTAGTGTTCAGAAATCCGTTGATTTTGAAGTTCCTCAGACAGTTCCAATCAAGGTTTCGAGTAAAGAACCAATTGTTATTAAAGGCAAAACAAGTTCGCCTGTTTCAAGTGTGAAAATTTCTGTTGCAAGTCCAGTCTCATCAGATTCGGAGAAGTCGTCCGAATCAGGTAAGACAAAAGAGGAGAATGTGTTAACCAATGGTGGAGAAAAAGATAAAACTAATAAGAAAAGTACTCCACTAAACCCGTACGTCCCACCTTATGTGAAACGAACGGCCGGTAACACAGCCTCGAGATTCAAAACAACCTTTGAAAAGAAAGTGGAGCATAGGTGTTGTTTTAGGTGTAATAAATTAGGACATCTTGTTGCAGATTGCCCTCTGAAGCCGCGATTCAGAGGTGTGAGGCCTAATAAAACTGAGAATAAGACTAATACTATTAAAAATGAAAACCATTCAAAATTTCGAAATGTAACTAATTCAGGTTTTCACAGAAACAAACCTCAGTTTTACAATGCAAATAACCAAACCACAAGATATAATTCTTTCAATTCACTTAGGTTTGGAAGGTCCCACACTCAATCTCCAAGGTGGTTTCCTAATAGGGCTTACAGAAATTTTGCGAATACTAACTGTGAAAAGCCAAAGTTCGGGATGTATAGATCCAAGACCAATTGGTCTTGGGTCCCAAAATTCTAATCTTTTGCTTTATTATGCAGGAACAGTTGAACAGGGCTGCCCACAATCTTTGGGTTGTAGATAGCGGCTGTTCCCGGCACATGACGGGTAACAAATACTTGTTACACGATTTAAAACCTGTTCAAGGAGGGAGAGTTAGTTTTGCCGGTGAAAGTGGTGGCAAAATTACTGGAAGAGGAACGGTGTCGAATGGAAAGATGACTCTTGAGAATGTGAACTTTGTAGAAGAGTTGAAGCACAATCTGCTGAGTGTATCACAGATTTGTGATAAGGAGTATACCGTTCATTTCACGAAGAATGAGGCAATTGTGTTAAAGCCTGGTTTTCAGATACCAGAAGAGTGGATTTTGATGAAGGCTCCACGTGATAGAAATACTTATACTATGGATATGAGGTCTATGAAACAGCCACGGAAGTTTCATGCCTTATGTCAAAAGCGAGCGAAACGGAGTCCGAACTGTGGCACAGGAGAATGGGACACATTCATCTTCGGAAGATGAACCACATTGTCAGGAATGGGCTTGTGCTGGGTGTTCCCTTAAAAAGTTTCAATTTTGAAGACAAATGTATTGCGTGCAAAAAGGGAAAGCAGCACAAGAAATCCCATCTCACCAAGAAGGTCAACTCTATTGCCAGTACTCTAGAACTGCTTCACATGGATCTCTTCGGTCCCGTGAATGCAAAAAGTCTAGGAGGTACTTCTTATTGCTTGGTGATCACTGATGACTACTCACGATATTCGTGGGTGTATTTCCTGAAATCGAAAGATGAAACGGCTCAGATGGTGAAGAATTTGATTACCAAAGTTGAGAACGTTATGGAAAGAGGGTTAAGTTCATCAGAAGTGACAATGGAACGGAGTTCAAGAATTTTGAGATGGAGATCTTCTGCCTTCAGAGAGGGATTGAACACCAATACAGCGCTCCGTATACACCGCAACAGAATGGAGTGGCTGAAAGGAAGAATAGAACGTTAATAGAAGGAGCCAGAACAATGCTGGCTGACTCGAGGCTTCCTGTGGTGTTCTGGGCTGAAGCTGTTGCTACAGCCTGTTATGTCCTGAACAGAGTCTTAACGGTTAAGAGGCTTAATAAAACGTGTTACGAGCTTATGCATGGGAGAAAGCCCAATTTGAGTGGTCTTGAACCATTCGGGTCCCCTTGTTCGATTTTGAAGACAAATTCTAAATTTGGTGAAGTAGCCGATGAAGGAATCTTAGTCGGTTATGTTGTTGGGACTCCTAACAGACGTGTCTTCAATACATCGACCAGCAAGGTTGAGGTGGTGTGTAACACCGACATCACAAGTTACCAACCGCCAAAACCAAGCAACGGACCTGCTGAGTTTTTCGACTATGTTAAACTCTTCAAGTCTTTTAACGTACCGTTTTTGGATATTGCTGAAGAAGAAAAGAGAGTTGCAACGAAGATGATCCTTGATGAGGAAGACATTCTATTACAAAGACAGCTGATTGATAAATTTCAACCTTCCTCATCAAACACTATCGGTACCCCTACTGCCTCGACTGAAGAAGAATTTTTCAATCCATTTCACTCTCAGCATGAAACAACCATTGACGAGCTCTCTTCTAACTTGGAAGACAATTTGCATGTCGGTTCTGTACCAACCACGAGAATTCATAAAGATCACCCTTTGGAGAATGTGATTGGTGATGTGTCCTCCGGTGTACAAACTAGAAGTAGCTTGAATGAGCACACCTGTGTTTATACAAGCATTAAAGAGACAGGAATAATCAATGAATGCCTGTACACCTGCTTTATAAGCCAGATTGAACCGAAGAATTATCAAATGGCTTTAAAGGACAGCTCGTGGGTCGAAGCCATGCAAGAAGAGTTGGCTCAATTCGAGAAGATGGAAGTTTGGACTTTGGTTGAAAAACCAAAGAATGTGCATGCTATAGGCACAAAATGGGTGTTTAAGTGCAAGAG